>NW_027113216.1:89222-97468 GCF_000696795.3 Halyomorpha halys | reverse complement strand
ATGAAGCTCTGCAACATGGGGCAAAATGTTGGCTCAATATAAATAGTTCATCACTATGACTACACCTGGATCATCTCCCTTTTATAATTACACATGATCAATCAGTTATCTTCCAATTTTTATTATATTGTTTTTAATATTGTTAATGTGTTTAGTAAGAAGACAAAAATTCTAAACCAGTGATGCTTTGAGATTATATGTTTTTATTATATGACATGAGCAATTATCCTGCTAGTGAAAGACTTTTTTTTAATGAATTGTGACAAGTTAATAACAGATGTTGTCTCTTTTATGGTGGCATTAGAGCCAAAATGTTGGAGAATTAAAATAAACTGTTAAGATTAAATTGGATTATTTGTAGTTGTACGATTATTATAATCCACTCTCAGACAATTAATTAACAAATATATTAAATTTGGAAAATAATGATTTACTTCTTTTTAACAAGCATATCACAAATGTTGTCCATTCAGTACAGTGTAACTCTTCAGACACAAAAACTATCACTAGAGAATTTTTTATAGAGAAGGGATTGAGGCAGGAATATTCTTTGAGTCCAACTCTTTTTTTCTTATATGATAACTATAAATTCAAAGAATTAAGAGAAAGAATAACAACCATAATTAACCCTTTTCTCTTCATAGATGATATACGGATAAAAGGAAGGATGGCCTTTCTTTGTGTTATGATCTTCTCTTGTGAGATTGTGATATGTTGTACATTGACCAATCCACTCGCTATAATTGTCTGTTCGGGAAGTCAGATAAGTAAGCCTACCATGGAGGGCGGTTGTGGAGTGAGGTGGGTGTCACAGCAAATATTTCAGTATTCACAAATTACAAAAATTAATAGGAATAACACTCTAATAAATAGAGTACCTAGATAATTAGAAATTAATGCCAAAGTAGAAACTGCATACAACTATAACATTAAATAAGGCCTGTAAGATATATATTTCTTAAAAATAGTGATGATTAAAATTAATTTAGTGGTTCAATAATGGAAAATGTTTATCTTTCAATTTATGAATTTTGACCTGTGAATCATTTTCAAAAATTTAGCTTTAAGGAAGTTTTCCAAATTTCTGAACAATTGTAATCTGTTGGAGATAAGTCTGGCAAATAAGGAGGATGTGGAAGTACTACAAAGTTACAAACACAACTTGTTTAGTTTCTTCACTGTCTGTCATGAAAAATGAGGTCTGGCTTTGTCGTTCAATAGTATAGGTCCCTTTCGATTGACTAATGCAGGTTGTTTTAAGTTTTTCATGCATTATGTAAATGCCATTGCAGTTCCTGCCATTAACTATCACACAGAAACCAATAATTATTTTGGATGCAAATTTGGTTCTGGCATGTGTCTCGATCTTTAGTTGATATTTAATCACTGGACTGACTGATGCCTGTTGTCATATACAATCCAATTTTCATCACAGGTGATTATCCTTTTAAAAAAAGGCTCATTTTTTTGTCTTGTAAGGAGTGAAACGCATGCCTTATAACAGTCCTGCCGCTGATAAGATTCATGAGGTACCCATAAATCTCCTTTTTTTTTTTTTTACTTTACCAATGGTCTCTTAGTGCCAAGAAACTGTTTATACACTTGTATTCAGTAGTGGTGTGAGTCCTTATACTGTTTGGTTAGGTTTTTCTTTCAAAGTAAGTCTAAGTTCATCGTCACCAATTGGTGGTCCCCCTCTGGGTCGGTTATCCAAATCTGTGTCACCAGTTAACAATTTTTCAAACCACCTGTGAATGGTCCATTCACTGTAACACCCTTTTCTGAATAATGTGGAAATATTTCTTACTGTTGGGAATACTGGGTTGCTGAGTGTATAGTGTGAGCTCATAAAAATCACATGTTTCCGTGGTCATATTTGGTGGCATACTAAACAATGTACAATAAATTGGAATGATGGTAAATATTATAAAAAAAGAGAAGAATAATTACTACTCATTATAATCTGTAAGCCAAGCAAACAACAAAAAGCCACTAATCCCACTTCGAATTTATGAAAAATTAAAAATGGATATTTGAAATGACCCAGTAATTATGAATTTTGCAATAATCATTACAGTTTCCATCTTGTCAAGCCATGTTATTAAATATGATTTACTTCCTTTTTAACTAGCTTAACACAACAATGGCCTAATTTCGTAATGCTATCAATTTGAAAGCAAAAAAACTATCATTAGATAGTTGAATTGTTATGATGAATGAACTGTTACAGTAAAGTTATATTTATAATATATTGTTATAAGGTTACATAAGTAAGGTTTTATTTATTTCAGCTCTGATAAAGATCTGTAGTGTGAGTTGAAATGTTGGTCATTAATAAATAGTTGAAAACTATTTTAGTTTATTGTAGGAGCTTAGTCCGGGTGGAGGTCAATAAAGGTAGCAGATAGTAAAATAAAACTATTTATTGTTAACCAAGGTTTCACCCCACTTTGCTGGGCTTTATCAGGGCTATCAGATAACAAATAAATAGTTTTATTTTATTATTTTGATACTTTTATTAACCGCCACCTGGAATATCTTCCTACAATCTACTTCATACGGTCAATTATCTTCTTCCAATATTTTTGTTCATCTTCACCACCAAACTTGACCATCCCATTTTAATCCACATAGGGCCAATCATCAATATCCATGTAATTAAATAATTTTTATTTGTAATTATTTTTTTATATAATTTTAAAATAAGTAAAAGCACTATTCAATTAAATCATGATTAATTAATGAAAAATAAATCAACTAGGGGATTAACCCCTGTCTATCTAACGGTAGACCAGCCCCATTTTACAATTTTTATTATTAAAACTTATATAAAAGATAAAATATTACACGGCGACCATATATAAAGTAAATATTACAATACAATATTATAATACATCTTCTAGGAGGGAAATATAGTAGCAGCGCTACCTATGAACAGGAGTAAAAATTAACAGCTTTATCACTGCCCTAACAGAAAGCGCCACTCTATGTAAACCGAGATATTAGGGGTAATAACTAAAAAACATTTTTATATAATAGAGAGATAATATAACAAATAATGAGTTAAACTTCTTTAGTCGACAGCATGTTTAAAATGAAGAAATTAAAATGAGAAATTAAAATTTTTCTTGAATATTAAAATCAGTTATAACTGAAATAAATCTAAACCCTGTAAGGATTTTTTAATTAAATACACTATTTATATATTTTTTTCAATTTAAAACCAAATAATATAAAAAATAAAAAATTTAAATTTACATATTTATATGAAAATAAAGAGGTGATAGTAAATGAACGAATATAAAACTAAATGAAAAAACTTTTTATAATAAAAATTAAGGGACCATGCTCTTTTTATTTCACTTATAAGTATATAATCATATTACTAATGTATGTTGTCTATTATTAAGGGAATTAACATAATAAAATATGTAAGTAATGTATAAAAATAATGAAAAACAACATAATTTTAATGTTTCAATAATAATAAAAATACATCAATAATCAAAACAACATAATTCAATTTTTCATTATTTTTAGAGATTACTTACATATTTTATTAATTTAATTCCATTACTCATAATTTAAATTTATTTTTTCACCCATTACTATGTTTATTTCTTTATTTACTTGAACACTATCTGTTTTTTTTTTTTTATCATTTATTTTTTATAATTTTTAACTCATTATTTTTTATCTTCTATTAGTATCAATATACTACTATCTACTTAATTTATTGTTTGTTATGGATATTTCCAAGTTTGTGTACAACTCTTTTATTTTTATGGTTTTCTGAATTAAGATTGTTATCTTGTTTTGTTTTTTCAGCTTTGTGAAGGTGTGAGATTCAAATCAAAACATCGGCACCAATAAATAAGTTTTCTTTATATGTGGATCATTTGTGTCCGAATGATTAGTATTGTTTTTATTTTGTCCAGATGATTAGTATTTTTGATTTGTTTTCCAGAATGGACAAATTCAAAAACATTTGCAGAGGAGTCAGAGGGAAGTCAAGCTTTTAGATTATTTGAAATCACTGAGGTTCCATTTTAGTTTGAAACATTTAAGGTCTAATAATTGGAATTGGAATTAGAATGATAACAAAATTGTATCTATAATTTTAAACTGCCATGGTATTGATCCCATTAAAAAACTGGACTGAATTGCCATAATATATAATAAAAGAATAAAATTAATCCAAAAGCTGATTTAATCAAATAGTAATGTGTAACAAAACTAACAGATTAAACATTTACTTTATGGGACATGTTGTTTCAGGGGTCTTCTCCCATCTTCTGGACAATCCATCTGAAATTCTACCATTCTATAAAATATACAATGTATTTTGCTTTTTTTATAAAATACATGAAAGGTATTTTCATTTTTACTTTAATAGTAGTTACATTCTCATATATCAAGATTAAATACTTTGTCATGACTCAATTTTTTTTTTTTTTTATTTCCTCCATCACACGGGTTAATGTTTTTAACCTAATCGCTTTAACTCCTCCCTTCTACTACTATTGTTATGGTATTGCCTCTTCATGAATCATTTCTAGTTTTTTTTTTTTTTTTAACATCATTATTAATTCATTTTTATAATGTTTATTTTATTTTTTAGGGCTATTGTATTAGGAGACTACTTTAACTACAATTTATTCATCATTTATGCATAGTTTATGTTCATGTTTTTAGTGTAAGTTTTGTAATTATTTGTATTTTGGATATATTTTGTAATATAAATAGCTTCATTTAACTTTCAATTTTTTAGTTATGTTTTTATTTTCTACAATTTTAGTATTTTTAAAATCATAATTGTGTGTTTCTTTAATACAGTGATGGCATATCATTTGTATTTGTACAGTTGTTCTCATATTGAACTAATCTTGTTCTAAGTTTTTTTAAATATTTCCCATGTGTATATTTGGTTACAATCTTGACAGTCTATTTTATAAATCACACCTTGTTTATCCAATTTTTCTATTTGATCTTTCATATTAGTTATACAGTGTAACCTTGGTAATTCGAACTTCGGTACACCGAACACTGCAGTAATCCAAGTCACTCTTTTTGAGAAAACTCAGCAGGCAATAATATTTTTGTTTTCAAATAAAAGTGCGCATTTGTAAAGGACATTTTTAACTTCCCGATCCATGGGCAAGTTTTTGTTATCACCGTGAAAATCAAAAGTGGAAATTTTTACACTGTTACCATATCAAGTTATCTAATTCCTATGAGGTTTTCATAATATATTTTGTTGGAATTACAAATAAATAATATCACTTGTATAAATCCATTGATTCTGTAAAACTAATTTAATTAATAGAAGAAATATGTATAGTAAAAATTTTGTTGGTCAGCACTCATTTTTTTTTTTTTTTAATCACATTTTAAAACCATACTAAGATTATTTTTGAATAACAGTATAAACCCTGATTCCTCAGTTAATGATACAGATGTTGATGAATTGGTTGAAAGTTGTGAGAAGAATGAGTTAAAATTTAAAACTGATGAGGAAATCATACAGAGTGTTACAGAAGTCTCTACCAATGAAGAATAAGGTGAAAGACAAGTTGAGGAACCAACAACAATTAAGGATTAAGCAGTGTCTCATTTCAGTCACTGTTTGAAGTGGGCAACAGAGAATGATATACCATCACAGCAAGTCCCCATACAATGACTGAGAGAAGAAGCAGTGAAGAAGTTTCTGCAAAAGTCTCAGCAAAAAAATCTTTAAAAATATTAATTTTTCAAAACTTCAAACTGTCAAATTTCCAATAAAATATGTAAAAAAAATAGTTATGAACATTCATATCGATGAATTTTTTTATGCCATTTTTCCTAATACTTTCTGTAATCTCAACTTGTCAGTAATCTGATCACCCCCCTGCAGCAATTTGTTTGTATTACCAAGATTACACTGGATATGAATTCAGTTTGTTACTATTCCATACTTTCCACTTCAACCAAAAGGGTTCTGTTGCCAATAAAAGGTTGGAAACTACTACTTAGAGCAATTCCTATTTAACTTCAGACATTCTTATGATCATCTCAGATGGGCCCAGAGATGAAATGAAATGAAAAAATAATTTTATTCTGGAACATATGTCCCCAAAGAATAAATACATGGTTCATACATTAAGATTTTTGTCTGGCAAACATTTACAAGTTTCCAGTAAGTAAAATGAAATGGGGATATTGGCTTAACTATTGTTTATAATCTTAATCAATATATGCCTATTTATTTTATTACAATGATGCAGAGGTTTGGTTAAACAATAAGTGAAAGAATATGTGTTGTTTAAAGGAAATAATGGATGAGGACTAGTGAATGGAGATGGGAAGAGAATTCCAAAAGAAGGTTGCACATATGACGAAGGATTTGTTAAAGAAGGTGGTTCTATAGGAGTGCATATATAAATCAGTCGGTTGGGATCTGGTGTTTAATGAGTGAATGGATGAATGAAGAGTGAAGAGATCAAGTATATAGGTAGGTTTTTTGATTTTAAGAACTTGGAATAGGAAAACACCAAGGTGGTATTGCCTTCAGGAGGTTGGATAGAGCTACTTCAACTCGGTATACCAGTGGGAGACTTGAGAGTGCCTTGGAAACCCAAAAATAAATCTTACAAAGCAATTCATGAGTCTCTTCAGTCTCAACTCTAGTCCTGCTGATAGGCCTCCATAGGTCCATAGTCAAAGTGGGGGAAGACAAGAGAGGATACTGACGGGCAGTTCTGAGGAATGGAATTTCGGAATCTTAGGAATTGTTTGAGTCTTCTTATGAATTTGCGTGTGATTTGGTAAATGTGATTATTCCAGGAGAAGTGTTGGTCAAAGGTGACTCCAAGGTTTTATTGTAGGATAGAAGTGAATCGGTTGGATGTTAAGGTTGAGTAGAGGACAGTTAGGGAGAGAATGAAGGAGACGCCTGAGGCCAATAAGAAAGGCTTTTGTTTTTTCAGCATTCAGGTACAAATAATTGTTAAACGCTGAGATCTGTTGTAAATAATTATGTTGGAGTTATAGCAATGATTGGACTGAATATATAAGACAGAATTTAATACAACAGGATTTTGTAGTTCCGAATCAAGAAATGTCTGTGGATCAGTAAACCAAAAATTAAGCCATCCTCACTTCTTAATTGGTGGAAGGGGATATGGCTAGAGAAATATTGAAAGATTATTTACTTAAAAGTGTATTTTAAGACGCTTCATGCATTAACACTTCATCACTGGATTATTCTACTAAGTGCCCCTCAGCAAACATTTTTAAGAATAGATATATATTCAACACTTTTTTGTTACTAAAATGAAATCGTTTTATGAATTGTGTTCATGATCATCTAAATGTTGTTAAAAGGTCTCTGGAAGGATAATCAAACATGAAATGCATACATCAACAGATTTTCAGTCATTTATACAGTTTTATTCACACACCTTTGGTACTTGAAGACTAGATACAAACCGAGACTCCCCCAGCATGTACACTTCTTAGGTCGATCACAAGAGACACAAATTAGAGTCATACCCACCTCTCAGGTGGATGTTTCTGTCTATGAGTTAACCTGTAAAAATCTTTCAGTTCTAACAATAAATCATCTCAGAAACATACATTGTTGGGCCCTAAGGCTCTCTCGGCTCAGCTATGGTCTGCGGACAGATGGGAAACTACTGTAATTTTAAAATTAAAAATAAAATATCAGAATGATGGTAGGTCATGTGGGATGAAAGCTGTCCTAGTAAATTAAACAAAATAAAAACAGAAGTAAAACCATGGTCAATGTACAACCGCAGCAGCAGCAGGGAGGAAGTTGCTCTAACTCCCTTGAGCCATATAATCCTCACCCACTCTCATCTGATCAGAAAATTTCCACCTCCAACGTGTGCGTGTTTTGCCAATCCATTCTCATGATTAAACATATTTTTTAAGAATGCCCTTACTATTTACCAACAATAAACAGAATAGAACTATCTCCAAATTTATCTGAAGCTCCCACAGATGAGGAAGCTGAAGTCACATTGGTGTTTACATTTTTAAAAGTGCATCGCCTCCATTCTAAATTATAATTCAAATTTAATTAGAAGAAAACAAGAACAATTATAAATATAAAACAAAGAATGTTTGAAAGAAAATTTTTTATTTAATTTTATCATTAGTTTATAAACATATACTTTGTTGAAAAAATTAATAAAAACATACATGCAACATGGGACGCTGAAATGTCTGTTGATTTAGAAAAAAAA
>NW_027113216.1:85989-88727 GCF_000696795.3 Halyomorpha halys | reverse complement strand
TGTTTGTTTTATTTAAGTGTACCAATATCATTATTTTTTGTTATTAATTTTACTTTCCTGTTTTATTAAGAAGCATTATTCTTATCTATTTATTTTATTATTATTATTTTTTTCTTTTAATAAGAACATTTTATATAGTTAGGGGTGTCATTTGTATGACTATACCCTACTCATAATCAACTGTTAAAAAAATATATGTAATATAAGTTATATGAACCATGTAAGGCCCACCAGGCCGATCTGGTATAAAAATAAATTAAAAAAAAAGAAGTGTCACTGCACTAATGAGATGAATCCCTAAAGTAGTCTTAACAAGTATTAAAGTCACTGCGATTGCACTTAATAGCCTATTGAAGAGGCTTTCAACTTACATGTTTGCATCTACATTTCCAAATAGCAGTAGTTTACATATATTAAGTAATTTGATCACTTAAACACTTTTACAAACTCTGAAAAATATTATAAATCAAAAGCTAGTAAGTAGTTTTAGTTTCAACAATTAAAAAGTAAATATTTCATCTACAGCTTAATGATTTGAGTAGGAAAAAGCAATGGTACTCAGACAGGCATGCTGTTCATGTACCAATGAAGCCTATCCAGTGCTGTATCACCTGCAGGTAAAGACTCCTTGAGCATTTGGTAAGCTGTCTTCCCAGCCCCATTGGCAAGGTACGGATCTGCTCCATTGAATAGCAGTATCCTTTGCGATTCCTCATAATTCTCCAGGATTGCTATATGCAACGGAGTGTTACCGTCGGCATCCCTCGCGTTAATGTCAGCTCCGCATCGGAGCAGCATTTGTATCACGCTGGGAGTGTTGCTCTTGATGGTTACTGCATAGTGCAACATGGTGTATTGCTTATTGTTCGCATCCTTCACGCGGACATCGACTCCATCCTCACAAGATGTCGCTATATCCCCGTAATGTCCGTTTTTTACACTGGTGAGTAATTTTTTTTCCCTGTCCGAGAGAGATCTGACATCGCTGATCCATTTCATCCATTCAGGTTTGAAGGTAAGCTGGAAATTTTTATTCTTATCTGATGTTACCAAATCTTGTGGTATTTTACCTTCGTTGTTCTTTACATTGGGATTAGCTCCGAGTATCAGAAGGATGTCAGCAGACCAGAAGTAATCTTTAATAACGGCTATGTGTAATGGAGTGTTTCCGTCAAAGTCTTTTGCATTGAGGTTAGCCGAACATCTTGCGAGGGCGATCAAAGTCGAAATACCCTTAGAAGCTGCTAAATGTAGCGGAGTGTAGCCATTGTTATTAATGTCCGCTACATTCGGATCAACGCCTTCAGCACATAAATCCACGATTCTTGTGTCGTCTAAATCTTTCGCAGCTTTGTGGAATCTCATCTCTTTATCGGTGAGTTTTCTCAGTTCAGGCCTCCTAATAAATAATTTAGATTTAGTAATTAATGAATTAAACAACAAAAAATAATTTTAAAAAGTGCTAATTATCTACTTTAGGTCCTCCAGAAAGGCGTGAAATAATTATAACCAGACCAGACTATCACTCGATATCCCAAATGAACCCGAGTATTGATGACTCCTTTTATCTTAGGTCAGTTTAAAATGTTCACCGCCTTTCAAGAGGGAAAATTTCTGTCCCTGCACGCTTGTTTCTTTCCCCCTTTAGTTAAAGTTTCGGTTGTAATACACGACATTGTTCGGCAGCTGTTCCCGCATGTTTACATCTTCTGACTTATAAATATCGTTATTTAATATATCTTTGATGTTTACGACCGCCGTTACTCGTGGCTAAAGAGCCGTAAATTGTAAAAAGTAGAAAGGGTACTTTTTTAATACTATTTAACACTACTGTTTGATACGCAATATTAGAATAATATTATTTATGACCATTCTCCAGTAAAAAAATCCTTCTAGAGGGAAACATTCCTGTGAATGGTGGGAGAGAGACAGGTTTTTCAAAAATGCTAATAAACGGAAAGGTGGTGGGGGTAAGATGTAATGACCATTCTTCAGTAGAAATTCTCTCTCGAGTGAAAATCCCTTTCGAAGTAAGGAAAATTCATTTTGAAAGGAAGATATGGGAATCGGTCACCTTCGGCACTTCGGGTTATTGAGGGATAGTCTGGTCCAGTTATAATGGTTTCGCACCTGTCTGGAGGACATAATTACTAAAGTACATAATTACCAAAAATATTTATAGCATATTAAACTAAAAACTATGAATTTTGAATTTGAACTCTATATATCACATTTTTGTCCATCTACGCATATAATAAAAAATGCTCTAAAAAATAATGGAAAAATGGTTTCACTATTAATTATAGAATAAAAAAGTAGAGAGCAGCAGAGATCAAGCTCTAAAATCTTTTTTTTTTTTAAATTGGAAAACTAAATGTGTTTTAAGTATTATTACTTGAAAAAAAATGCGAAGGGAATGGAGATTAATACTGTATTATTGTTTTATTTTTTTTTTTTCGTTCACCATTATTTCAGAAACAATTTTTATTTATATCGAATATTATATTTTAATTTTTTCCTCAAAAGAAATTTATTTTACATTAGGTATAGTATATATACTTAACATATTGGTAATTGTAAAAATGTAAACACTATAGAACCATAAACCACATATACAACAGAACCAACATAGCATAAAACTAAAAAATAGTTTGGATTTTAAAAATCCACAAATTTAGAAACAATAAATTATCCCCCCCAAAAAAAGGAAAATGATAGAAAGTAATTGAAGTTTTATA
>NW_027113216.1:83264-85697 GCF_000696795.3 Halyomorpha halys | reverse complement strand
ATGAAAATCCGGGTTTTGCTTATATGACCTATTTGTTTGGTTCTTCAATTAAAATATACAAAAATTCTTAAGTCAAATTGAAATAAATTAACACAAAATTACCTTGTAGCCTTAGCCAATTGTACATTAGAAGGTTTTGCAGTTGTGGCCAAGGTAGGTTTTGGAGTAGTGTTCATTTCATCATACCTGAAACAATTAATGAAAATATTGATTTTTTTAAAATCAGGCAGTGTTTTCAGTAAGGTTTATTTAGTTTTGTATCATCAGATTATTTCATTAAATAGCTTTTGGTAGAATGGTCTCCAACCAGAAGTTACATATAAAAGAAAGAAGTTCTAGGCGTGGTCAAAACAAACTCAAATAGTAATTAACTATTTAGAGTGAGTTATTGGTGTTCTCTCCTGCCGTATCCCACGACCATCTTTTCTTCTTAAAACAAGAGTAGTTTACTAATAGTCGAATATAGTCAAAACTTGATAAGTCGAAGTTAAATTAAAATCAGTTTTACTTTGTGAATTGTGCCATAATTCACAAGATAAAAAGGTCTGACTTATTGTTAATATATAGATATACAAGTAATGAAGACTAAAAAAATAATAAAAAAAAAAACTGAAAAAAAAGAAAGAAAATACAATAAACACTAAGAGATGGAAAAATAAGAGAAATAAGATTAAAAACTATTTATTACTTTACATTTAATATTTATAATCCATTTTTTATCTTTTACATTTTTATTTGAGTATTTTATATTTATCTGTTACCTCCACATTATCTTAAATTCATTACTTTATAATTAATGTTTTTATTATATATCTATATATATATATTGGCACACCTTTGTACCTCTATTAAATTCTTTATATATTTTTTTCACTGTATTGTATTTATACTATTTTCGTTTTCATTACTTTCCCAATACCTTTTAGTAATTTTGGTTTATTTATACTTTTCATTGTAAATCTTTATTATAGTTGTTTGTATCTTTTTTAGCCCAGATGAAGCCCTACAACGTTGGCTCACATAGAATAGTAAATTAATATTTGAGTTTTTTTTATCCGGACCATCTTCCATTTATATATTGCACACGATTAATCAACAATCTTACAAAACAATAACTAAATAAAATAACAAACCCTAAAATGAAACTATATCTTCTTTTTGCTGTTATGTTTATACAAAAAACCGTCAGACCTTCATTCTTTATTTTATTATTATTATTACTGGCGCGACAGACCATAGAGGTCCATTCATAGGAAATACATCACGCGTGTCATGACGAGGTCATAGGGTGGATTCGTCACTCCCACGCCTATTTCTGTGAGTGCCACCCATTGACTTACGGGGCTCACAAGTGCCCGGAGGGGAGGTTGTGAGTGAGTATTGCATATTTATAAGCTCGAAAAAATCTCGGGTAGGGCCGGGGACTCGATCTCGTAACCTTAGGGCTGATAGACAGGCGCGTTACCACGCTGCTACCGTGTTTTATATGTTTATATAAAAAAAACCGCCAGACATACTATTACTCCGACTGACGCATGCTTGTGTATGAGATATCCAATAGTGAGAATATTCTGCAATGTCTCTGTTCGTAATAAATGGAAAGATTGTCTGGCGATAGATTTTGTAAAAATAAAGTGAAACGCACCATACGAACGAGCACTTGCAGTGTTCTCACCACTTTCGATTTTGGATGACAGAATTAAAAAATTTTTCTTGATAATCAATCGAATTAGTCCGACACGATCGATTCGAACCATTTGAATCACCTTCTTTTACTGTCATTCCAACTGCATAGGTTCCTTTTAACTCGAAACTCGATATATTGAAGAAAAACTCGATGTTTCCAAGTCGTTCCCGTTTTCCAATCCATGTATAGATAACATTCTCTTTTAGGGCCATCACAGTTTTAACTAAGATTACTGAAATGTCAGGTAAAATCTCATTTTTTGTTCAAATGACACCTACGTGTATTAATAATAACAGGTTATTTTATTTTTTTTCGACACGAAATAGACCACGCGAATATCATTTCTTCCCAACTTTCCCCAAACATTCCCCTCCTTTTCTTTCTTACCACCTCTTCTTCATTCTTTCACATTAACAGGTTATTACACGTGTCTCTTAATAATATATCTATTGTATTAACAATAAGTCAAACCTTCATTGTTTATCTTATATAAAAAACCACAATGCATAAAGTAAAGATGACTTCGACTTATCGAGTTTTGGCTGTAACTGCTGAACTATTTTTATTATAAAAGAAAAAGATGGTCGTTGGGTACGGTCAGGAGAGAAGACTAATAGCAATAAATATTTTTATTGTTTCAACCTGAATTTTAAGCCTTCTTCAGGGCTTGATACAAACAATTTTACAACCAGGTTAATATATAATCCAAAAAAAAAGACAATAAAAATTATGTTGAAAAAGTATGA
>NW_027113216.1:75150-82959 GCF_000696795.3 Halyomorpha halys | reverse complement strand
CCTTACCACACGACCACCTTCTCATATCAATCCATGGTCAATAATAAATACAACAGCATTATTCTTATAGTAAGAGAATATGCGTTCCCACTTTTGGATACTTACTTTATTTTCTTTGCACCTGTTGATTCCAGGAGTGCCATGATCATAAGGTTACTTTTTTCTATTGCAACGTCTAGAGGGGACCTGCCTTCCTGATCGGTGATATTTGTCAGAGCACCGAACCTGAGTAACTTCTTGACCACGTCGAAGTCCTGCTTGTTCACCGCAAGATGGAGCGCAGTGCTGTTGTTGCTGTTCTGCACGTCGATCTCGACCTTGGCGAGGGCGAGTTCCTGAACTGCGTCAGGACTACCGCTGACTGCGGCCATGTGAAGCGCCGTGTTCTTCTTTTGGTCCAGAGATCGTATGTCTGCGCCAAACTTGAGGAGCACACGGATCACGGGTACATGGCCACGCAGTGCCGCCCAATGGAGTGGGCTCAGTCCGGTCATTCCATTGACGGATTCCCTCTTTTCCTGGAGGATGGTCTCAACATCCTCTGCCCGACCTTCCATGGCTGCCAGTTGCAGCGGTGTGAGGCTGCTCCACAATTTGTCCTTGCCGTTCGCTTCCCCATTCTGTTGTCATGTCAAACAAAAAATAAAATATATTAGAAAAGAAATTCGAGTATTGAAGTCAGCATTGTAAAGATAAATGGGAAAACTGTTGCCTACTTCAAGAGCGGATCCAGAAAATTCCTTTAGGGGTGCAAAATAAACGATCATATTTGATTTTATTTCCTATTTTTTTTACAGCTAAAGAACTGTTTTATATAAAGAAAAACTGCTGATAAAATTAAGAAAACTGTATCAAGATGGATTTGGGCCCGAACAATTTATGTGCTAATTTTGTAAAGAGACTTTACAAAGCGATTTTTTTTTTTAAACTTTAGCATTAAAGTCCTGTTATACTATATAAATGAAGAGAAAACCTATTTTGTATTAACAAATTCATCAAGTTTAATCAGAAACGTTAGAACCGTTTCTGAGAAAATCTAAGAAAATATGAAAAATATATTATATAAAGTGGCACTTCCGGCAAGTCGATCTTAGCAAAAAAGTTGCTGTCATATCACAGGTAGGCTTTAATGCACTTACTCAGCCTCCACTGGCTCATTACCAGTGATGCGATGGGAGGGATGCGCTGGGATCTCAAATAGCTCAGCTCTGTCTCTCATACATGGGGGATAGAGTTGGCTCAGGGGGATCCTCACGTCGAAAGTGTAAATATTGTATATAAAAGTGTAACTGTGACTGGTGATTACTTAATTTTTTCATGTACATAGTTTGATTATTGATATTGATTACTTTCTTTATCCTTCTGTTTGTATATATTTTAAGAGAGATTTTATTTATTTTGTATGTATTTTTTTTCATTTATTTATTTATTTATTTTCATTCTTATGTTGTTTTATTTTAGTATAAACGTAATCAGTCATCACTATCACATATTTCCCAACAATGTACAATGCAGATTGTAATATTTCTATTAAAATATCTCAGGTATATATCCTATATAAATGTAATTTCATTTTTGTACGACATTTCGTTTATGAGCTAACTGTTTAAAAATGGACACACAGACCATTTGGACTTAAGGGACCTTAAACATGTATTTCGGTCGAAAACTAGATTTCGAAATTAGTTGACACCAGCATAATTGTAAGAAAATGTTAGAATATGTAAAATAAGCAACAACCTCTTGATTTATCCAGTATGCAAACATTTTAAATTTCTCAAATTTTAGAGAAATAGTAAGTATGTAATAATTTTTTTTTTTA
The DNA here is from genome assembly GCF_000696795.3 of Halyomorpha halys. Lineage (NCBI taxonomy): Eukaryota > Metazoa > Arthropoda > Insecta > Hemiptera > Pentatomidae > Halyomorpha > Halyomorpha halys. The sequence goes on along the minus strand of NW_027113216.1, from coordinate 81,137 downwards.
CATATTCATTTATTACTATTTACAACTGTATATTATAATACATTTAGTAAATCTGATTTTGGTTAAATTGGATTGTTACAGGTGGATAGAGAAACTACCCATTGATAGCTCTTAAATGACGTTTTACATTAGCAGGTCTCGTGGCCATCTTCTTTTCAGGCGCCTCGGAGTATTGTCAGAAATGGAAGAGGATGCAAGGTTAGAAATGAGGGGGTTTGAGCGGTTAGGGAGTTGATATCTGGTTCGGGCTAGATCGGTATTAAGGTCTTTATCTATATTATAAGATTTTATTTGTGACAAAGTAAGGAGCATTGAGGATTTTACGAAGGATTTTGGATTGTAAGGATTGAATAGGAGAGGAATTCGAAGGTTCAGTGGAGCCCCAAAGTTCAACTCCATATGTCCAGATTGGCCTTATTACAGTCATGTAGATTAGTCTTTTGTAATGTGTTGGAAGTTTAGAAAGTTTGTCTAGTAAGTGCTATAATAGTCGAAATCGACGTGCAGTTTCCTGTTTCTTCAGTCTTGTGTGGGGATTGTAATAAATGTAAAAACGAAAATATAAGGGGGTGTTAACTATTATGTAAAATAAATAAAACGGTAAAAGAATACATAAACAAGAGAAAATTTATACATACAGTGTACGTTCTAAAACCACGTCGATGTAAATACAGGAAAATCAATTTTAATGATAATCATAATAATCGATCCTTCAATTGTTCTTATAACCAAGATGACGTTTGGGTATTTCCAGATCAGTTATTAATATTACACATAGATTATATCTTAGGTACAATGTCAAAGTGTATCTCAACATTTATAATATAGATAATTTTGATCTAAGTTAAGAAATCATTTTTCATATTTAATTAGTGACGTAAAATATCCAGTAAGGCCTTTTTGGCATTAAGAAGATGTTACAAAACCTCATGCTAACAAAATGCTATAATGATGAGCGTACCCAGTGAGGGACAGAGAAGCTGCCCCCCATCCTTAGAAGTAAAAAAAATATTAATTTAATTTTTTCTAGCACTGCCGTTCATCCGTTTGTGATGGGGCTTTTTGCTAAATTTTCATAATTTTCTTGGGAAGGTTAATACAAGTTTTTGCGATTTCTTCGGTACAAAAAAATAAGTTATTAGCAAAATAAATCATTTTGGTGCTTAGTTCAGAAAGTATATATTTTGTTCATGGTTATATACCAATAGTTTTGTATCGATTACTACCGATTTCGATTATTACAATTAGTTTTAATATCGTTATAAGGGCGAAATATTAGTTTCAAATTAAGAAAAAGTTTCAAAGGTCCAAAAGTATCTCCGGTTCTAATCTGTTTAATTAGATCTGTTTTGTCCTCTTTGGTGCTGTTTATAGAGCCCTAAACCAGTCACAAGTTGCATAAAGATTTTTGGAGTCATGTTGAAGTTATTTATATTTTTTTATTTTTCAAAATACTGTAACGTGAAAATTTTTTTCTTAAAAATTATATCAACTGATTTTGTTCTAAAGTTCGTATTTTAGAGTTTCTTAACGCTGACGTTATTATTATTATATGGGCGACAGACCATGGAGACCTAAGTCCGTGGGTGATGTATTAAGAAATAAATCGCGCGTTTCTTGAGTTGTTTTTTTTCGTAGGGTGTGTTCGTCACTCACCGCTTATTTTTTGTGAGTGCCACTTATTGTCTAACGGGCCGGGGGAGGGAGAGTTGTGACTTTTGTATTATTTTATGCTTGAAAAAAGCCCGGATGGGACGAGGACTCGATCTGACAACCTTTGGGTTGGTAGACTGGAGCGGTGCCACGCTGCTACCGCTGTCCCCTCTTTTTTGGTGTTAAAAACGAATATAAACTTTCTTTCACTTCTAAATATCGTTAACTGTACCTATATCACCACTATTTAGATTTTATCCCGTTATAAGGGCGAAATATTGGTTTCAAATTAAGAAAAACTATATTTTTATTATATAATGTTATTTACCGCTATTAACTAATTATATATAATGAGCAATTAATTAAATCATTAATCTAATGAGTAAATAACTAAATATATCAATTTATATAGAACTTTCAATTGTGTTCAATTAATCTATCTACATCTCTTAAGCTATCAATTGGAAAGCATTCTGCGTTAAGTCTGCTAGTAATTATTTATAATTTTCTTAAAATTTGGGTTTCATTCCCTTTTTTCGTGTTGACATGTCACAACCTGAACGACCATGGCTTGTTCCCCCTCCCCAAGTTTACATACTGGGAATCCCCTTGGCCTATTAATGCAACGAAACCCAAGATAAGAAAATTATCAATTTGATAAGGTGAAGTGATAAATTTTTCCTTGTTTAAATTTAATTCTTAGGCTTAATCAAATATAGGTAACAACGTTTCGGTGCTGCCGCCCCATCGTGATGCATATTGCAATTTACAACCTATTTAAATTATGGAACTTAAAGAATAATAAAAAAAAGTTTATATTTGATTTAATAGGTTAACTTTCATTATTATTTACTACAATTATATTTTAATGCAATATCATCTCTAGTTATCTAGTCCATTGTATAAAAATTATAATGATATATTGTTGTCCACAGTACAAAATTGTATTGGCATGTTTAATATAAGGAGGGTCTTTCAATAAGTTTATTGTTACCAGTTCTGTCAATTTTACAGACCAAAAAATACCAGCTCAGCTCCTCCGTTTTACCTGACAAATACACGCCATTTTACTAGTAAATAAATCGTTATAACTGAAACTGCCGCACTAGCTCTGTCGTGATAGTTGATAGTACAAGTAATAGTACAAGAGCCAGGAAGAAAAAAAAAGGCAGTTATTTCAGCCCAATTTTGTATTGCTTTAATGAAAACTATGTATCATTACTAGTCTAAATTAATGAGTCTGCCAAGGATAGGTAGGGGAAATAAAAATGGCAGCTGTTTCAAAACGTTAAAAAAAATTAATTTCCATTCGGAGCTCTATATCTTTAAAAATACCAACAACATTAGAAAACCTAAGAGAAAATAATTAAAAGTAGAGTAAATTTGCTAAAATATGAGATCGAATAAAGCTGTTTATATTCAATAATTCCCGAGATATAGTTATTTAAAAAGCAATATTTTATAAAAAATGTACCGAAAAATTTGTAGTTAGTGAATTCACTTTGTGAAAATTATATCTCAAAAATCATTCGACGTAGAGATGTCTATTAGCTCTCAAATTCAAGTTGTTCTGTAAAGTAGTTTATGATGTTTATCTTCGTAAGAGTAGTAGTTTTTTTTTTTATTCACATAGGAATATAAATTTTGCAGATGAAATTTTGTCCGAACAGCTATAAATCAATTTATTTTGATAATTATCATGAAAACTACTACTCCTGAAAATATAAGTGTCTTAAACTACTTTATAGTTCGTTAAACATGCTTTATTTTGAGTACTGGAAGACATCTGTACGTCGATTAGTTCCTGAGATATAAATTTCTCAAATAAATTAACTAACTACTAATCTTTCAGTAGATTTTTAAGAAATTTCGCTTTGATTTTTCAAATTGAATTCACTAACTACTGATGTTTCAATACATTTGTTATAAAATGTTTAAAAAATATATCTCGGGAACTTTTGAACTGCTCTATTACTCATATTTTAACAAATTTACTCTACTTTAAATTATGTTCTTTTAAATTTTTTAGTATTGTTGGTAGTTTTAAAGACATAGAGCTCCGAATAAAAAATTAGTATTTTTTTTTAAACTTTTTGAAACATCCGACATTTTTTATTCCCTCACCTATACTTGCCAAACTCATCAATTTTGACATGTATTTATACGTAGTTTTCGTTAAAATGATAAAAAAAATTGGTGTGAAACAATTACTTTTTTACCCCAGAGGATTTTGCATTATCAACTGTCAAAATTCTAAGAAAAACAATAAAATATTACTTACATTTAGTGCTACACCATATAATGATATCACCACTACGAGTAAGATTGGCCTGGTAGCCATGACTAAAGAACAGAAAATATGGACCTTAAAACATCCGCTTCGTATCGAAAAAAAATGAACTCGGGGGTCAAGTCTTATCGAATTCGTTATTTTCCTTAATACTTCCCTGTTGTTTAATATCTTTCTCTTATACATTTATCAGCATCCATGGCACGTCATACTTTAGTTCTTTGTTGATTTACGACAAACTAAATTACAACTTATTAGATAACTTCGAATTAACAGCATTATATGGGCTGTTCTCCAAATCACAGCTAATTAGTCATCCTTTCACGCCAAGTTCAATGATTGATTTGTAAATTTCTGTTTATATATATTTTAAGAGAGATTTAATGTATTTTTTTTCTTTTTATGTTATTTGATTTTAGTATGAATGTGATCAGTCATTACTATTACCTATTGCCCACAAAGTTGTGTCAGATTCTAATATCTATCAATAAGTAAAGTTTTTGAATTAAAAAAAAAAAAATAGTCTTATTATTTTATTTAATTACATATATTTTTATTTTTATTATTTTCTTTAGAAGTTTATTTTATTTTTAGAAGAAACAGATGTCTTGATATTTTATAATTTACTTTTAATTATAATTGTCAAAATAAAATTCAGAAACTACAGTCTTTATGTTTATATAAAAAAATGTGTGTGATGCGCACACCGCACCTTATTTACTTACAGTTTATTTCTGTAATTTCTGATTTAACCTTGACAATTATAATCAAAAGTATCGGAAATTAAAAGAAAAATCATAAACTTTGAATTCAAGAAAATGCAAAACTGACAATAATTTAACAATAAGAAATTCAGGTGCGGTGTCCGCATCACATTTTTTTTATATACATACATTAATACGGTAGTTTCTGAGATTTTATTTCGGCAATAATAATTATATGGGACAAAGGCAATTAGCCTGCAATTTTAAGATTTGAAAAAGAAATTACAGCAATATTGAGTGTGGTATCCTTGAGAATGGCCTGAGTTCTTTATTTGGACAATTATAATTAAATGTATCGGTGATTAAAAGAAAAGTCATAAGATTTCAATTCAAGAAAATGGAAAACTGAGAATATTTTAACAATAAGAAATTCAGGTTCTGAAGATTCAACATCTCAACAACGATCACCAGCAACAACACCAGCAACAACACCAACAATAACAACATCGCTTACTCCAGCCGAAGAGCTGCACCTAGATGTGAAACAACCTACTACTACAAGATCAGGGCCCCTAGTGCCTTTTCCTCGTCGTTATTTCCAGATCTTGAGCCGACCTGATCGCTAAGGAGGAAGTAGATGTATGGGGCTGGCAACACTGAGTGTTGGAACTTTGATACCAACACTATTGGAACTTTGATATCAATAAATATATAGTTGAAGTGATAAGGCGGTAACTATAGTAACAGATAACTTAGCTGTCAAATCATTAACACTGGTGTGATTTTTTTATGACTCCCTTTCTAATCATTTCTGACATACGGATGGGTTATCCCTATTCTAACCATGGTTGGTTGTTCAAGTTTTTGAACATTTTCAGTTTTGGTGGGACCACCATAGAAATGAAAGTCGACCCCAGCCTGGATTCGAACCGGAGTGGATGTAGTAACGAGCCTGTCAGAGAAGGCAACTCTAAACTCTAAATAAAAATCATAAAATTGACCTAATCTACCCATATTTTCTTTCAACTACCTCGTTATAACCATGTAAATTATATAATAGATTGTATTTCTGTTTTCTCTTGTTCACTCTCTAAAACCCAGTAAATGTTCAATAGATTAATTTTTATTTCAATTAAATAACATATAGTTCACTCATTATGCCTACCAGCACATTTTAAATTGAAGCTGGTCAGAAGTTAAGGTTCACTTCATACAAAAAGTAAAAAATACAAAAATAATTACAAAAAAAATGAGAAGAAATTTCTTGTTAATCCTTTTATTTAAAATGAAACAATTTCTTTCCATAATATTAGCACTTCTGATTTTTTGGTTAGGTTAAC
>NW_027113216.1:72783-74493 GCF_000696795.3 Halyomorpha halys | reverse complement strand
AGAAGAAATTTCTTGTTAATCCTTTTATTTAAAATGAAACAATTTCTTTCCATAATATTAGCACTTCTGATTTTTTGGTTAGGTTAACAGATTATATAATACTTCCATGTATCGGTCTTTTGACAATCCTGGGTATTATTAAGGTGTTTCGTCATCTGCCCCTATACCTGGTCAGGGAATCCTTCTGCAAAGCTTTTAGCGTCCCCAGATATGAAAACATATGTATTAAGTTTGTCACATTACCAGATGCCTCTGAGAAACTTAGATTGGCTAACCTTTAAGTGTTTTAACAAAAATGACAGGTTTGACGAGGGATCGGAATCAAATTAAGCAGCTGCAGGCTCTTCCTGGACATGTCAAACTTTTTTACACATTCTCGGCCCTGAGGAAGGGGGACGCCCAATCAGAGAGGAGCTTTAACAATAAGGTAACGCCCCAAAAGGGAAGTGGGAGAAAAATACACAGGAAATTTAGAAGAGCCAGACGGGGACACTCAACAGGAAGGCTTAGACGGGTTAGGACCACAGTCAGGAGGCAGACATAAAAGATGTACTTTGACCAGAAGAAGTCGTGAGAAGGGCCACGAGACCTTGACATCCCTTATGAAACAGAAGATTCTTACGGCACTACATCCCACGGTATCAGCAGCTATAAGTATAAATTTACTTATTAGTTAATTTATACTTATAGCTGCTGATACCAGTAATCATGTTATAATCTATATTTTATGGCAACCTTTATCTGAATAATTTGAATCATTTCAGTCATAATAACAAATTGTAAATAAATACTTGGTTTCTTTATGTAGTTTACATACTATTATATAACCTAATATACCACCCTTTATTATACTATATAATTAATAGTAACAACATTTTATAAATATGAAGGTATTTAATTGGTAAACTGGTAAACACACAAACAGCCTTTGGAAAGGAATCCAATTATAATAATAATTTTTTAGGACTCAATTTATAATCAATTAATTAACTTATTTTGGATAATTGCCTTCGGCGATTATCATGGCATCCCGATTAAATCCACAAATATACATAGCAATACACAGTATTAATTTTATTATTTCAGTATTGTAAAGTATGACGATTCATCTTCTAAACTAAGCCATTGTGTAGTAAGAAGCTAAAGTTTTCCATCGAGTAGGATATGGTTGCAAACCCACCTACGGTACACCCCCCCCCCCTCTACCCCATTCCCGACCACGAAAGCATTGAGTCAGTAATGAACAAACAGGAACAAACTTTGCTGGCAGTTCGACCTCCAATCTGCTTTTACCGCATTTCCGCCCAACTGGGAACAGCGCGCTACTTGAATTCGGAGCGGCGACATTTTGTTCCGAAGGCACGTAGAGCAGTCTAATTTGCAACTGTAGATCCAGCAATGTAAACACCTGTCAACAGTTTCTCCACCTTTTAATAAAACCCTTAGCAATAGCGAGACAAAAATTATATTTTGGCTCGATGGTTAGATCAAGTCTTCTGGGTAGCTAGTTATATTTTAATTATTAATTATACTATAAAATTAGAAATAGATTTATTGATGTTAAATAGCCTAAAATCTGTCTCACGCTGGTCGAAATATGTTGAGATATATTTGAAGTGATCTAAATTATAAGTGTTCACTTATAAATGAACAATCTTATAATTTTTACAAATTAAACCATAACTTAGCATTACTGTGGATATAAAAGGA
>NW_027113216.1:70223-71699 GCF_000696795.3 Halyomorpha halys | reverse complement strand
TAAGAAACTTTGCCTCATTTCCTTAAGTTTACTTGAAAGCAGTTTGATAACAGCTGAAGTTTTAACCTTCCAAATAAAATAAATTCATTTCTTAATATAGTCCTTTTACGTTTGCATAAGTCCTCCATTGTGGACGTATGCAAACGTAAAAAATATACGAGTAGGATTGTACCTCTGTGAAGTTGCCCCTCCCCCCTACCTTTTGAATCTAGCTCTCTTGGACCCTCGCCTCAACGTACTCAGCTATAAGGTCCTTTGATTTATAATTTCTTGTTTTGTTAGATAAGGCAGTTACATCCTTAACTATGGGCCAAGGAAATAGTTGTCAATGCATGTGGGTAAAGCAAAATGATTTCTGTACATGGAGTAGCTCAGGACATTATATCATACATATCATTCTTTCAGTATACTGGAGCAATGTAAGACACAATATAGGGGTATTCATGATGTGTCGAATGTCAAAAGTTTTAATATGCTAAATATTATAAATATAGGATTATGAGCAGCATAATTTAAAGTATATGTTAAATGTTAAATGCAGAGGAGTTCCTAGCGGATTTTCTTGGCAACTTGCTTTGTCATCTTTCCTTCTACGACATTATATTTATTATTTTTATCCATTAGTTCATTACAGTTTTAAAAAGTTATTTAAAGAATCAAGTTCTAACATGCCTTGGAGGCCTAGAATCCCGCTTTTTTGGTTTCACTTTGGCCTAATAACCCTCTCCATTATATTCCTTCCTCCTAGATAACAGAAGGTGAATGTGGAAAGTGGTGGCTTGACACGGAACTACTTCAAAATATCCACTATGTCCATCAGATAGACTCTGGGTGGACCGCATGTTATATTACACGAAATTGTATTTCACGTCCATTTTGTCTGTTCCTCGTTAAGTGTAGGTGAATATATATGCCTCATTGTCATACAAATCTAGAAATATTTTATACGTTCTTTTCCTGTATAAAGAATTATAATCCAGTTTATAAAAAGTGGTGGTTATTGACGTAGAATACAGACGACACTTGATATAGAGAATTGACGAGGCCAGAACGACTGTGAATAGAGAAGAGGATCGCAGTTGGGACAGGTTCAAGTGGCGCCTATAGAGAGGAATGTCTGTTCCTGACAGATCGTGTCCGAGCGCTCCTGTAAACAAATCCGACTGATTGTCTTTCTACAAACCTCCCGAACGATTGCACAGGGCTTGCATACGATTGCGTATGTTTTCCTCATCAACTCCATTCTATTGGAATAAATAGATCTATGCACTCACATATATATGGAACACCCTCATACATGAGGCCAGATCAAATTAGTATTATAATTGAAAAAAAATAAAATAAAACTGGTCTGTAGGTCGTACCTTTTAGTCCAAGAACTGATTAAGAGAAAAAATGTTTTTTGTTCTTTCGTCCCTATTTTTGATTACTTCAACTTTTCCTTTATTCAGAAGGTTAAAACTTTCTTCAAACTGC
>NW_027113216.1:66391-68483 GCF_000696795.3 Halyomorpha halys | reverse complement strand
GTTAATCGTACTTATTTGTGTTTTTCATTGACCGCACCCCCAACCATCTTCTCCTCATTCATCATCATCCACGGTCAACTATCTCTCATAATTATAATATTTAGCATTTTAAAACTGTTTTCATTTACCACATCATGAATCCCCCAAATATTTATTTTTAAAATTGTGGATGAAAAAATAAAGTAAAATAAAAGTGACGCGATGTGTTATACTCGAATAAATACAACAAATGCAGACAAGAGGGCCAAGGTAGCATGATTTGTGTAGAAGAGCGACTGCTCGATAGGAATTGATTTACTATAATGAACAAGCCAACTATACATCACCAGGAGTTGGCCTCACCTGCCGATTCATGTTTTAAATCAAAGCCTGACGAGAAGCGAGAGTTAGGAGAGGGGCCAGTTGGCAACGTTTCATCTGCTTGCTTTAACTTGATTAATTTTCAAGAAAAACCAATCGCTACGCTATTTTATATTGTATATAGAGGCCTTTTATCATCTTTCACTAATAGTACAAGAGCCAGAGAGGAGAAAAAAATCATTTATTTTACCCTATTTTTTTTTTTTTTACTTGAATGAAAACTATATATAATTGATCTGCCAAGTGTAGTTAGGGGAGAGGGAAATGTCGGTTGTTTCAAAAAAATAAAAAAAAAATTCATCGGCGCACCATATCATTAAAACAACCAACAATACTAGAAAAACTAAAAAAACATCATTTAAAGTCATAGGCGTTGGCAGAGGAGAGCTGGGGAACAGCCCCTCCCCCCTAGATTTTAGAGAACCAAGAAAAATAGAAAAGAAGAAAGTAAATAGTGATCTGATTTGAGAGAAGATTTTTTTTTTTTTTTTGGAAACATGCTTAAATAGGAAGGTAAGATTGTTAAGTTGACATCTCCACAGATCACAAGATCATAACTACACCTTTGAAGGGACAAGATGGATATACGTCGATTATTTGACAGAAAAGGTAAAATTCAATGAGCTCAATTATTCGCCAGATACTTATCGTTTTAATTATCTCAGAATATTTTTTGAAAATAAATCAAAGAAGACAACCATCGTAGAAGAGGTGGTTAATATTTTTGCCAACAATCTCAGAAGGCTGATGATCTCATAACAAACCTTTTCATCATCTCTTATATGATACACAATATCTTTATTGTGTGTATTGTATGTAGTCATGTATAATAATTAAGTTTATGCTCGATTTTCAAGTTTCATTTACTATAATTTATTTATTTATATACTTCTTTTTATTATAGGTTATCAAAATTTTAAAATTAATAATAGAATTTTATGAAGTAGAAATAAAATGGGATGGTACTTCTTGGGATGATGCGGGATTATATATCTCAAATATATTTATGTGCTTGTGTGTTCGGTTGAAGTATGCTCCCCCCTTGACGAAATCCTGCCTACGCCCATGTTTAAAGTAGGGTAAATTTGCTAAAATATGAGCCCTACCAGAGCTGAAATCTAGAAATCATTATCTTGTTAATTTGTTTTGGCAAATATCATAATAACTTCCACGTATGGAGGACCTTATTATACCCAATAAAGTGTAGTGTCGTGTAGAGTAGAGTAGAGTAGAAACCAAAGTACAGTTGAGCAACCTCCTCGTGGAAACTAGCCGAAGCCATGCTCTCAAAAGCTGATGACACTTTATACAATTCAATCTCAATTGCAACTGACTGCTGGAATTCAATTAACATCACTGCAAATGTGTTGCTGCCTTTAGGATGATTGGATAAGTAATAGTACAAGAGCCGGGAAGAAAAAGAGGCAGTTATCTCACCCCAATTCTTGATTACTTTAATGAAAACTAGCTATAATTACTAGTCCCCCTACTAGTATAGGTAGGGGGAATGAAAATTGGCAGCAATTTCAAAACCTTAAAAAAACATTAATTTTTCATTCGGAGCTCTATATCTTAAAAAACTAACAACAACACTAGAAAATCTAAGAGAACATTATTTAAAGAAGAGTAAATTTTCTGAAATATTAGCCCTAAAAGAGCTATTTACGTCCAATAGTTCTCGAGATATGGCTTTTTAAAAAGTAAAATTTCTTAAAAATCTACTGAAAGATTA
>NW_027113216.1:58550-65826 GCF_000696795.3 Halyomorpha halys | reverse complement strand
AACTACTGATCTTTCCGTGCGTCCCATACAACATGTTTCCGAAACATTTCTTTTTTAAAAAGCTATATCTCTAATAATATTTAACGTAAATAACTCTATTAGGCCTCATATTTTAGCAAATTTACTATTCTTTAAATGACGTTCTCTTAAGTTTTCTTGTGTTGTTTCTAATTTTTAAGATATAGAGTTCCGAAGGAAATTTTTTTTTTATCGCTTTGAAAACGCCGCCATTTTTTATTCCACCTACCTATACTTGGCAGACTCATCAATTTTGTCTATTAATTATACATAGTTTTCATTGATGTAATACAAAATTAGGGTGAGATACTGCCTTTTTTCTCCTCTGGGGCTCTTGTACTATAAGGAAATAGAAATTATCTTTGGACAAAAATTGATAAAGTTGTAGATAGCTTTATTCAATTTTTTTTACTTAATTTTATTATTATTATTCTCATCACAATACTCAAAAAATTAACTGAATGTGTGACGTCACTAATTAAAAGCAAAATGATGAGGGGCCAGTTTGCACCACTTCATCTGCTTGCTTTAACTTGATTAATTTTCAAGAAAAACCTATCTCGACATTATTTTATATAGTTTATATCAGATATTTAAATAGGGTTCTTAATTCTGAATTATATTTGAAGGGGCGAACGATGTTATATCCAAAAATCTCTTGCAAACTAATTATACAAGAGCCATAGAGCAGAAAAACGTCATTTATTTTACACCAAAATTTTGTTACTTAAATAAAAACTATGTATAATTACTAGTCAATATTACGAGTCTACCAACTATAGTCAGATTGAGGAAAAATGGCGGCTGTTACAAAACGTTAAAAAAAGATTTTTTCATGCGGAGCTCTGAATCGTTAAAATTCCATATCGTTAAAAATACCAACACTAGAAAACCTAATTGAACATAATTTTTTTTAAATAATTTATTTATTGTTATTTACGTCTGTATAAAAATATGTACCACCAGTAAATTTTCTATAAGTTGTAAACTGACATGATACAAACATGTGAAGAATCAACCCATTGACAGAACTCCAAAAACATTTCTAGTGGATAAGATCTCGAGGTCATCTTCTTTTCAGACGCCTAGGAGGATTATTAGGTAATGAAGGAAAAGCCAGGTTAGAAACAAGTGGATTTGGGTGGTTGAGAAGTTTATCATGGAAGGAACGGTATCTGGTTCTGGCCAAATCGGCAACATATGGAACATTGAGGTCCTGATGGATGAGCATTAAGAATTTTGGACTGTAAGGATTGGATTCGGGAGGAATTCGCTGGTTTAGTGGAGCTCCAAAGCTCAACTCCGTATGTCCAGAGAGGCCTTATAATAGTCATGTGGATCAGTCTTTTTAATGGATTGGTCCATTATCCTTTTGGTTGATTGGTAATCATTGGTCATTAACGCCATTTAGTTCTTATTTAATTTTGCTTACTTTTATTTTTTGCGTTACCATTAACTTTTGTATTCTATACAGGGACAAAATTAAAATTAGCCATTTCCACATCGATAAACATTGAAATACGAATTTTTAGAGAAACAGAAAAATTAAATTTTATTGGAAGATAGTTCATTGTTTATTATTTATAAAAGAGTGTCAGAGTGTAGTCGAAGTAACTCAAACAGTAAATTAACTGCCATTGTTTCACTCACTTTAAAGGGCTTCTTCAGAGTTAATAAATAAACAAACAACAAAAAAACAAACTATTTTTTGAGAGCCAACGTTTTGCCCCATTTTTAAGGGTTTCTTCAGAGCTTGGAAAGGTACAAACAACTAAAATAATGAATAAGTTTTTAGTTGCTTGCATCTTTTTTAGCTCTAATGAAGCCCTGCAAAGTGGAGCGAAACACTGGCTCACAAAAAAATAGTTAATTTCAATTTGAGTTATTTTGACCACCCCCGGATCATTTTCCTTTTATATAGACCTTTTTCCTCCATAATTTTTGCTTTACGTTGGTCTCCGGATTTTTTTTTTTGAATTCACAAAAATAGAGACTTTAAAACGAGCTCACCAATAAAGGTTTATCTTTTTTATAATAGAATTTAGATAATTATTAGTTTCAATATTGTTTTGAAGTTTGTCTTTTAACATAATTTTCTCCCCTTGAATGGTGTATCGATAAAAGGAGAGGTTCGACCCCTTTATCTTCAACTTTCCCTAGTGAGGCGTTGTGTAAGCTCGCTGTATCCAATTCCTTCTGTAGGACCGTGACATTTTTAATGAATGACAATAACTCATTCAAAATGGCAAACCGCCAGCTCCGGTCGTTGGGTTGAATCAACCCGCTCCTAGACCTTTCGCCTCTTTCATTTCGTTAGTTCTCTTTTACAAATTATTATAAATGATTAAAAAGGTATATTATCCGTTTCAACTAGGTATTAATTTGAGATATATTAAATTGAGGAGTTTTCTATCATAAATAAATATACACAATTTTATATAGTTAAAAATTATCATTAGATCATAAATTTAAATTTTCATTGGAAATGTTTATTTGTAATTTGATTGAGGAAAAATTTAAATTTCGGAATAGGCTGAATAAGTTGGTGTAAAATTTTAATTTATCAAAATAATCTTTGCTTATCAAAAGTAAATGTATTATTTTTTTATTTTAAAAAAAACTAGTTTTTTTTAACTTTGATTAAAATTGCTTTTTAATAAAATTAATTTATGAAAAACATGGGATAAAATTAATGTATATAATTATTATTAACCTTGATATGAATTGTAATAATAAAAGAAATAGGAAATTTAACCAAACTATAGTTGAAATAAGAGGAACGCAAGTTATTGTCCTTTGTACTTCTTACTCCTTTCGGCTTACATTTACTTTACATTTTACTTCATTATTTCTGTAATTTTACTTGCATATTTAATTAATTTAATATACATTTTCTTTCTCACTTTCACTTTAATTTTAAATAATTTTCACATTATACATATTTATACACACTGAATTTTCATATGATTGCTATTTTTCCCCCATTTTCATAATATTAATATTACTATATTGCCACTACTTTTAACTCCCCAGAATATTCACACTATACATAGTTTTTTAATTCTACTAGAGCACCTACATTATCTGTTTGTTATAATTTTCTTGTTATTCTGTATTTCCTTTTATTCATTGTGGTTGTATTTTTTTTTCTTATTCTTGATGAAGGCTTGAAGTTTTTTTTTTTAATTTGAAATTTGCAACGATCATAATAATTAAAATAGAAAACTAAATTGATAATCATAATAATTGGAATGCTAAAACAACAATAGTTATTAATATTCACATTTAATAGTTAAATTTAATTTATAATCTGCCCGATACGATCCCAGTCTCTGTAAAGGCATTGATATCTGAGCGGAAATATATCCAGTTGTTTTCCCTTCTATCTGTTGGCTGTGCCTGCGTGATATGAAAACTTTTTGTGTCCTTCAGGAATGAGCACTTTCCTGGAGAGATATGGTCAGCGTTTGTTATTTCTACCAATCGTTTGGTCCTCTACTCAGATTGGATCCCGGGCTATAATATGGGCTTCTGGGATATAACCGAATTTCTTGTTTATACTTATTTATAAATTATGCATATTATTATTTTTTATGATGGAAATATATATATGGTTTAATTACATATAGAGAAATATGTTGGTTTAATTTTCTTTATTATTATGATTCCATTTTGAGCCCTCTTTTTTTTCCTCCGTTAGTTTGAGGACCATTGCTTTGGTGGGAATATTGCTTTACAAATGGTGGAATTTGTATTTTGAAATTACTGAAAGTGATGTCCAATTAAAAATTTCCATCTTAATAATTATAAATTTTTAGATTGATATTAACTGTCTAACAATCTCCCAATTGAGCTAAGTTCGACTGTGGTAATGGTTTATCTACTACAATCTGGAAGAATCGGGAAGTGAACAGCTTGTAACCTCCATTTCGTTAGAGGAAGAGGTGTCGGTCACACAAGCTGAGCTCAGAGCTGGAGTATATTGGTCATCGGGTTAATGTGTGTTTTTGTCCCATCATTCCTTTTATGTTTCTAACATACTAAATGCGATAAATACGATATTTAAAATATATTTGTATTTGTTTTCACCATTACATTGTTATATTTTGTATATTTTATTAATTGTTGAAGTAACATCAAAAGTTTATATTTTTTGTCTTTAATTTATTTTGTGAAATTTATTTAAATTAATCTAATATTTGTTAATTAGTTTCTTTTGTAACATAAATTCAATTTAATAACTTCACTCTCAGGGTAGTATCCTTGGTCCTACCTTTTATACAGTTTTCACAGCTGACATCCCAACCCATCCTAATACTATCCTCACCATGTATGCCGATGACACATGTTTATTGTCAGTGAACAATGATCCTTACATTGTATCCCAAACCCTCCAATCCCACATCCCCCTTGATGAATGATGCCAAAACTGGCCCATGACTTCTTGCCCTACAGTAACTTTTAATAATACCCCTCTTATTCCTGCCAAACAGATCCATTACTTAGGACTACATCTGAACAAACGACTGACATGAAATCCTCATAGAAGACTGAAAAGACAAGAAACTGCTCGTCGATTCCGACTATTACAACATTTACTAAACAAATGGTCTAAATTGCCAATCCATTACAAAAGACTGATCTACATGACTATTATAAGACCTATCTGGACATATGGAGTTAAGCTTTGGGGCTCCACTAAACCATCAAAATCCAATCCTTACAGTCCAAAATCCTTACTGCTCATCCATCAGGACCTCAATATTCCATATGTTGCCGATTTGGCCAGAGCCAGATACCATTCCTTCCATGATAAACTTCTTAACCACCCAAATCCACTTGTTTCTAACCTGGCTTCTCCTTCATTGCCTAATAATATTCCTAGGCGTCTGAAAAGAAGATGGCCTCGAGATCTTCTCCTCTAGAAATGTTATTGGCGTTCTATCAGTGGGTAGATTCTCCACATGTTTGTACCATGTAACTATGTCATCTACAGAAAACTTACTTGTTGTATATATATGTATACAGTTCTAAATAACAATAAATAAATTATTTAAAAAAAAAATAAAAACTTCATTTGTATATAATGTAATGTGAAGTCATGTAAGTGACGATGTATTTTACATATATTGTCTTTTCAAACTGCTGTCTATCAACGCTAGTTACAAACATAGCTATAATAATCTCGTGAATGGATGTTTCTACTGCAGATCCCTTCAAAGGCATACTTGTCACTGAGCAGTACACATTTGGCCAGGCCACAATACAGATATACCCTCCTCCAGCCTTTTTCTGATGCCCTTATTTGTTTATTTATTTTTAATACGATTTTGCAACTGAAAATTTTCTTCCTTAGTTATTTTGGACGGAGAATAGATGTAAAGACATTTATATTTATACATATATAATTCTGTGCTCAAAGCACAGATATTATTGGATGAGATTTTTCATCATTCTATTTATTATTTTTTTATTCTAGGCATCAAAGTGTAAATTATTTTTTTGTTTTCACTTTTTTATATAAAGAACTAAAATATTTTTAAATTTCGACCCCATTTTTTTTCAAATAACCCTTTTAGAGTTACGATAAATCAACTTTGGTCATGCTTGCTTCGAGCCCACGCCTCCTTAATGCCTTGAGACTGCCGATACTTCTCCTGCTGAGTTCATTTATTTTAAATATATTAAAGAAAAAAATAAATCTGTATTCCTAAAACCTGGATTATTAAATCCATAAATACAGTCCACTCCAAATACTTATACCACCGATACCATTAATCTTCCCTTCCTTCTATCCTCATGACGCCTCAAATGCCATTCTTAAGCTACAAGAAGACAGCAATAGTATAAACACTAGGGCAACAGACAATAAATTTACGTTAAATGCCGAAAAGTCTCAAGTTATTATAACTAGATCTCCCTCTCTCCTTAAATCTATCCCAGGACCGTCCAACCTTATCCTAAGCAATACCCCTATCTCATTCCATACGTCATTCAAAAGTTGAAGTCACTTTTGATCAAACTTTATCCTGGAAACCACACATTACCCAAATTTCTCGTTGAACCATAGCCATACCCTGAAGCAATTCAATAGAATCCGTTATCCCCTTCCACTTAAAGCCCGTCAACTCCTAGTTTCCTCTCTTATTTCCTCCACTTTGACTATGGCTGTCTGGTATATGGTGGAATCTCGGGTAATCTCGAATCAAAACTTGAACTTCTTATGAATTGCAAAGTACGATTTATTTTCGGGATCAGCAGAGATACGCACTTAACCCAGTATTGCGCTGTTGAAGTGACTCTATCCATCCTTCCGATGCCAGTATTTCCTAGCTTCCTTTATATTCCAAGTAATCAGTACTCAACGCCCCTCCTATATCCTAGAAAACCTGTAATTCAAATTCTCAGTCCAAACCCGTACGACCCGTTTATCTGACATCTACCCTCCACCTCACCGAACTTATTTTATTTATTTATTTATCACCCTACCCTGTCTATTAGGCAATACGGGTGTTCGCAGCAGTGCTGATAAATCTTTTTTTACCCGAGCTGCATATCACTGGAACTCCATTCCCTCTAAAATACATCAAGTACCAACCCTCCCCACGATTAAAACACTTATATTTAATTACCTTTTACTTCACCGATATAATCCGATATTATAATAGTAAAGATGCAACTACCTTTTTTGTTTTCTTTTCTATGTATAAATATTCTATGTATATAATCTGATCTAAGTTAAATTTGTGTGTTACAGGCGTGTAGAGAAACTACCTATTGGTAGCACTCTAATGACATTTTACATTAGCTGGTCTTGTGGCCATCTTCTCTTCAAGCACCTCGGAGGATTGTCAGGAATGGAAGAGGATGCAATATTAGAAACTAGGGGGTTTGAGTGGTTAGGGAGTTTATAATGGAAGGAGTGATATCTGATTCGGGCTAGATAGGTTACATAGGGAACATTAAGGTATTTATTTGTGATTTTATCTCTGTATCTAAAATTATTTATATACAATTTTAATATAAGTTATAATTAAGTGTGGCCACACTGTATTTTACCAATATATGTTGTAAAATTAAAATTACCTTATAATAGCTCTAAAGGGACCTAATCCCAGAATAATAAACTATTTTTCATTTAATTAAATTACAATTAATTTGAGGAATATATATATATATATAAGTTACAGTCAGCTGGTACTTCGATGTCAGCTGACTGAGTAGATCAGCTGATCATGTGTATATATAAAGATGTGCG
>NW_027113216.1:57501-58500 GCF_000696795.3 Halyomorpha halys | reverse complement strand
TTTATAGAATAAACATTCCTCATAATAACAAAACAAATATTATACGGTTGATGACAGCTTTTAAGACACTAAACAATTTTTTTGAAGGCCATTCGTTTTCACATTTATGGAAATGACCTTTTGAAAATAACTTTGGACAAACGAAATCCGGAAACCCTCCTGACCTCTGTTGTTCGGCAAAAGGCACAGCATGTCACAGCAATGAAATAGGAAAACAAATGTGACAAAAAGCAGCAGTGTCGTCGAGTACAGAATTGGCGAATTATACGAAGCTGTTTTGTACTCGTAACATAGAGGGGCTAGGAGGCAGCTCTGCTCTGGGGAAACATTATAACGGTCAAATTGCATAAATTGTGTTTACACTACGCCACGTCCCCTCTGACTGTGTAAATAGTTTTACGGTTCCCTATCCTGTTTATATTCAGTGTTCTATGAAATTTCCATGTTCATCAACTTTATAATTATTAATTGTTTGCATTGAAATCAATAATTAGGTATATGCTGACCAATTGTGTATGAAAATTTAACGTAGCGAATTGGTCAATGTAATCAATGTTTGATTACAGTGATGAAAACACGCGTGAGATGAAGTTTAGCAATGCCATATCTTATCCTAAATAGAAGATCTAAATTAAGACCAGATATAACTATTCTTATTTACAAAACTATACTCAGCGCACTGCTGATGTATGGCTGTGAAGTCTGGGAAGTGGCATCTCTTACAAAAAAGACAAAAAATACTGTAATTTCAAAACAAGGTCCCAAGAATCGCAGTGGATGCTATATATATATATGCTATATATATATAATGCAGTGGATTTTTTTGTAAAAAATAGCCAATTGCACCCGAAACTACAAACGAGTTCGATAGAAGACTTCATCGAAAAATGATTCATAAAATTTCACTCCCAGTTACCGACAGTTAAAGGAGTAGACTTACAACTTGGAAAGTCCAACCTCATCCCGAAGACTGTAGCCCAGGATGCTGCAGGACATACT
>NW_027113216.1:55184-55911 GCF_000696795.3 Halyomorpha halys | reverse complement strand
GGAAGGATTGATATCTGGTTCGGGCTAGATCGGTGACAAATGGAACATTAAGGTCTTTGTGGATGATTTTATTTGTGACAAAGTAGGGAGCATTTAGCATTTTACGATGGATTTTGGATTGTAAGGGTTGGATTCGAGAGGAATTAGACGGTTTAGTGGAGCCCCATAGCTCAATTCCGTATGTCAAGATAGGCCTTATTATTGTCATGTAGATCAGTCTTTTGTAATGGATTGGCAATTTAGACCGTTTGTCCAGCATTGCTGTAATAGTCGAAATCTACGTGAAGTTTCCTTTCTTTTCAGTCTTATATGAGGAATCCATATCAGTCGTTTGTCCAGATGCAGTCCAAGGTAGCAGATCTGTTCAACAGGGGTTATCTATTTTTAAACAAATTTTTTATATTAAACTGGTAATTCCCACTAGGCCGATCTGGTATTGAATGAAATAAAATAAAAAAATTATTCCAATGAAGATAATTCACTGAAGCTTACCTAATAAAGCAACACAATCATAACGTGCATCTGATTTTTTGTTAAGAGCTCTGTCCTTTGTTTTTTCTATTTTAATCATTTCTTTTGAGCTAAATCTACACGTTGGTCACTTTCCGCAAACTCGAGACTTATACAAATGCTTGGTAAGCAAAGGAAGCCACAAACGGGGTCTCTACACGCTTGTTTGTTCTTTTGAAAGAAGAAAATAAATATAGGCTGTTGTGAACGGATTCCA
>NW_027113216.1:52318-55134 GCF_000696795.3 Halyomorpha halys | reverse complement strand
TTTTGAAAGAAGAAAATAAATATAGGCTGTTGTGAACGGATTCCAATTTCTAAAGGTTTTTCAGAGTCGCTTTAAAACCCGGTTCTGCCCCTTTGGTGATCGTAATGGAATAATAGAAAATAAATTAACTAAATGAAGAAATACTGTAGGCATTATATAACTATATATAACTAGGCGATATTAACGTAGGAAACGTGGAACGGTAAGTAAGGAGTTATATAAAAATAAAATAATAATAATAAATAATAAAATAAATTATGGATGCATTAATAAATTAACTATTTGTGAATAATCTAGGGATATGTTTTGTTTGTCCGTTTTGTGATTGACCGGGGAAGCTTCTAATTGCATAAAAATACTTTCATTTCATTGCGTTAGGGAGAGGGGGTAGTATGAAGGTATCATCAAGATCAAAATGTTGAGCTATGTTCGGACAATTTTGAAACAGTGAAGTTACGGGAGGAGGCGGAATATTTGTGCGGTCATATTGGGTTATGCGGTAACTCGACATGGATTTAAATTTGATACACCTTAAATCATACATCGAGAACAACTTCGAGCGAAATCTAAAAGAGATGATTACTATAGAAAATATAGGAATCGAGCTATCAACAAAAAATTAGGTTTACAAAACCTAATTTTTTGTAACTTCAACCTCAGAGACACTTATGACGATGTATTATTGATTAAGTAAGTAATAAGGTTTCTAATAGAAAGTATATATTGAATAATATTAGAAAATTAAATTTGTGGATAATAAATAGGTCGATAGACTAAAATATATTTTGACAAAGGTAGGATAACTTGCAACTTTTTTAATAACATTATAGCTGTGGTATTAAAAATAAGTTATCCTTGAGAATGGCTGGAACGTAGGAGTGGAGATATAAGAAAATAAACGGGACTAAATGGATATTTTTATTATTATTGATAAATAAATATTAACATTATATCAATTTTTTCCTATCTCGTCAAATACTCTATCTAATAACAACTGTATTATATAAACTGTCTTTTTGGTAGAGTTGAGGTTTCCGTGTTTAATGAATTTGGAATCACATTAGGATTTCTTCTTCATTCAATAGGAAACCGGACTAAAAGGTTTTTATAACTTTTTAATTCTTTTTTTTTTCTATCCTGACCATAGCATCATCAAAATCGTCCAATTAACTGTCTTGGGGCAACTACCTACCTTTCCATCGGATTTCGGAGGAGCTTGCGTGAGTTATCTTCCCTAATTGAGTTCATGTTTAAAAAAATGCCTACAATCGATCTCGTTGTATAACCTCTTATATTTCTATATTTTTTAAACAGGGTTTATTGCTTTTATATGGAATAAAATCAGAAATAGATAGTTATTCTATGACAATTTGTCCTCTAAGATTAAGAAATTGGTCAATTTCAAGAGAATTTGATTACCTACAATGAATGATATTCAACAAAATTAAATAAAACTAAATAAATAACTAAAATTAATTTATATCCTTGTACATACGTGTTTTTTAACATTTTAATTAAATGTTAACATTTTAATTAAATAGTATTTATGTGCAAAAAAACGATTTTCATATTTTATGTGTTTATTGTTATTTTATTAAACTTTGTATTTTTATATTTTATATTTTAGTTTTATTATATGTTTGTTATAGAGGGGAAAAAAGGAAATATGTATGTATTTTAGGTTAAGGGAGAGAACATGGGGAAAAAACAAAATGAAAATATTTTTTAAAAAATAAAGACAGGCTTTTGATCGAGTCTGGCACAGTCCTGGGTACTATACAAGATCCCTAAATTCCTATCCCCTACATATTATCTCATTATCCGTTCTTATCTCTCAGACAGGTTATTTCAAGTAAATCACAACAGCACTTATTCATCCCTGTTTCCTCAATCTGCTGGTGTACCTCAGGGTAGTACCCTTGGTTCTATCCTTTATACAGTTTTTACAGCTGACATCCCAAACCCATCCTAACACTATTCTAACCACGTATGCCGATGACACGTGCCTATTGTCAGTGAATAATGATCCTTCCATTGTATCCCAATCCCTCCAATCCCACATCACCACCCTTGAAGAATGGTCCCAAAACTGGAGGATTAAAATAAATCCCACCAAATCACATTTACCCTTCGTCGTAAACTTTCTTCTTGCCCCACAGTATCTTTTAATAATACCCCACTTATTCCTTTTGAACAGATCCGTTACTTAGGACTAAATCTGGACAAACGACTGATATGGGATCCTCATACAAGACTGAAAAGAAAGGAAACTTCACGTAGATTTCGACTATTACAGCACTTTCTGGAAAAACGGTCTAAATTGCCAATCCATTACAAAAGACTGATCTACATGAAAATAATAAGGCCTATCTGGACATACGGAATTGAGCTATGGGGCTCCACTAAACCGTCTAATTCCTCTCGAATCCAATCCTTACCGTCCAAAATCCTTCGCAAAATCCTTAATGCTCCTTACTTTGTCACAAATCAAATCATCCATCATGACCTCAAAGTCCCCTATGTTGCCGATTTGGCCAGAACCAGATACCAATCCTTCCATAATAAACTTCCCAACTAACCAAACCAACTCGCTTTTAACCTGGCTTATCCTTCATTACCTAATAATCCTCCTAGGCGTCTGAAAAAAAGATGGCCTCGAGATCTTCTCATTTAGAAATGTTTTTGGAGTTCTATCAATGGGTAGTTCTCCACATGGTTGTATCATGTCATAATATCGCTTACAGCAAATTGACTTGATGTGTATATTTGTATACAGTTGTAAATAACAATAAATAAATTATTTAAAAAATAAATAA
>NW_027113216.1:50795-51508 GCF_000696795.3 Halyomorpha halys | reverse complement strand
ATTAAAATAAATCCCACCAAATCACATTTACCCTTCGTCGTAAACTTTCTTCTTGCCCCACAGTATCTTTTAATAATACCCCACTTATTCCTTTTAAACAGATCCGTTACTTAGGACTAGATCTGGACAAACGACTGATATGGATTCCTCATACAAGACTGAAAAGAAAGGAAACTTCACGTAGATTTCGACTATTACAGCACTTGCTGGACAAACGGTCTAAATTGCCAATCCATTACAAAAGACTGATCTACATGACAATAATAAGGCCTATCTGGCATATGGAATTGAGCTATGGGTCTCCACTAAACCGTCTAATTCCTCTCAAATCCAATCCTTACAGCCCGAAATCCTTCGCAAAATCCTTAATGCTCCTTACTTTGTCACAAATCAAATCATCCATCATGACCTCAATGTCCCCTATGTTGCCGATTTGGCCAGAACCAATCCTTCCATAATAAACTTCCCAATTAACCAAACCAACTCGCTTCTAACCTGGCTTCTCCTTCATTACCTAATAATCCTTCTAGACGTCTGAAAAGAAGATGGCCTCGAGATCTTCTCATTTAGAAATGTTTTTGGAGTTCTATCAATGGGTAGATTCTCCACATGTTTTTGTCATGTCATAATATCGCTTACAGCAAATTTACTTGATGTGTATATATGTATACAGTTGTAAATAACAATAAATAAATTATTAAAAAAATAAATAA
>NW_027113216.1:47476-49320 GCF_000696795.3 Halyomorpha halys | reverse complement strand
ATAAAATAAGTTATGTAAGTATAGAAATCTATTTAAAAACAAAAATTTATGAAGTGATTATGATATTATTTTAATGATTAATTTATTTTAAAGATGTGACAAAGGCAATTAGCCTGCAATGTTTTTTGGGTTTCTTAAAAAGAAATGACATCAGAATTCAAGGTATGGCAAAAGAAATCAGTATGTAGTTTGAAGGAAATAATGTAATTGTTATGTAAAAGCAAAAAAATTTTTGTAGGTTGTATCCTTGAAAATGGCCAGAGGACCGAAACGTTGGAGAATTATAAAGAATAAAAATTTGAGAGAAAAAGAAGGATAAAAATTGCGTTCATTTATAATAAACTAAACAAGTCTCAAACAATCATAAATACAAAATAATTAATCTAATATTTATTTTTGTTTATTTATCATTTTTATATATTTTTTTCTAGCAAAGATACATGTTGATACGTTAGATTATACTTCGTTTTCGTCATAAAAATAAAATAACTGTTTCGAACAAGGAATCTTATAAAATATATTTTATTATTTACATAAATTGATGATATCGTGACCTGACACTGTTACTCGAGAACACGTAAGCTCTTGTACGATGATACGGCAATGAAAACCAGTGGCTGATGCATGAAACAACAAAAGGACTTCTATCCTGTTAAAATATATCCGCCCTCAAAGCGCCCAGTTTCCCGGAGAATAACATTTTCACCTCTAGCTCTAACCTTTGTCTCCTTTATGCTCGCTCCTGTTTTAACTTTTTTTTTTTCTTTTTGTTTTTTTACTACTTCCAGTTTACGACTGCTTCGGGTTTACACCAGAAATGTTATCTTTTGAGTGTAGGGTCGGGTCATGAAAAAGTTCGAGTAAATTAGTCACTAATGACTGATTAAAATTTCGTGTTGTGGTCACAGAGACTGGGCTATAGTTGAACATTACTGACAACCGGAGACAAGAGTTATACCTGTGCCTTATAGTACAAGAGCCCAGTATAAAAAAAAGTCATTTATTTCACTCTCATTGTTGATAAATTTAAAAACTACGAACAATTACAAGTCAAAGCTGATGAGACTGCCAAGTATAGTTAGGAGGGAATACAAAAAATTCTTTAAAAAAACAATAATTTTTCATTCTGAGCACTACCATGAAACTACCAACAACACCAGAAAACCTAATCGAATCTCATTTAAAGTAGAGTAAATTTTCATAAATATTAGCCCTAATAGAGCTGTCTACGTTCAACAGTTCAAGAGATACAATTTTTGTTACTAAGCAACATTTCATGAAATATATACTGAAAAATCAGTTGTAAGTGAATTTATTGTAAGAAATATTTAACTCAGAAACCATGAGACGTACAGATGTCTAATAGCACTAAATTAAATTTAGTTTAGTGTGCTATAAAGTAGTTTTTGAGGTATATCTTCATAGAAGTAGTAGTTTTCATGGTATTTCCTTAAATATATTAACAAACTGTTGATTTATAGTTGTTCCGACAAAACATTTCATCTATCTGACGAACCAACCATTGGACGTCCTGATATAGGCCAAAACTCAAATTAAAGATAGATAGTATATTACAAAGTAGTGTATACCGTTTATCTTTATAAACGTATGTATGTATAAGCAACAATCATGTCACTAGGAAAAAGCTATGGGAAAAAGTCCGGGGAAAATTGGAGAGAGAAAAAACCAGGAGAATAGCTCGGGAGAATTTAAACCTCAGAGATAGGAAGGGAATGATAAAAATTGGGACAATTGTATATAGAAAGTTGGGATCAAACAGGGGTAAGGAGATACAGCGATACGAGGGACCATTCAGGGTGAAGAGAGCATAATGTAACTATTGA
>NW_027113216.1:46156-46736 GCF_000696795.3 Halyomorpha halys | reverse complement strand
ACAATTGTATATAGAAAGTTGGGATCAAACAGGGGTAAGGAGATACAGCGATACGAGGGACCATTCAGGGTGATAATAATAAGAGAGCATAATGTAACTATTGAGAGTATTAGAGAAAGTCCCACAAACCGAAAAACCTGTGCAAGAGTAATCCGGAGTGTCCTCATCTCAACTTATCTGTTGTGTTATGTTTTCTTAAGTGGTGATTAATTTTTTTTAATTTATCTTTGATTATGGCGATGTACTGAATAAATTACGTTGCATTTTTTTTTATTGTATAAATTCATGACTTTATTTTTGTATTGCTTTACTTTTAATTTGTAATAAGCGAATATGAGGAGTGTCTATCTTTTGCTTTCTTTATTGAATATACTTTATTGTAAATAGTTATTGTTGTTGTATTTTATATTAATTTATTGTATAGTTGAAGTTTACGAGTATTGTTCGTAGAACGGTGAGGGGGAGTTACAGCCTTAGTCAGCTGTTACTTTGATGTCAGCTGACTGAGGAGATCAGCTGATCGCATGTATATAAAGAGATGTACCGAACCCAATCAAGTTAGTATGTTACAGCAGTTCAC
>NW_027113216.1:32030-39699 GCF_000696795.3 Halyomorpha halys | reverse complement strand
CTTTCGCCGATACTTAACTTATATATATATATATTAGCAAATATCATAAAAACTAATGTCTCTACAAACATAAACGTCATAAAATATTTCATAAACATTAGCTCAAGTGCTAATGAACATCTGTATGTCTCATGGTTCCTTAGATGTAGATTTGATACAATAAATTTACTAACTAACGATTTTTCAGTACATTGTTTATGAAATGTTGCTTTTCAAAAACATCTAGGGAATAATTGGACGTAAACAGCTCTGGTAGGCCTCATATTTGAGCAAATTCACTCCACAATAAATGATTTTCCATTTGGTCTTCTAGTGTATTTGTAGTTTTAACGATACGAATGAAAAATAATTTGAATGAATTAAATTAAAATTCTAAATTTAAAATTATCTTATATTATGTATTTAAATTGAAATTGCTCCTTCATAAACCTCTACTCTCCTGCCCAATGCATTTTATTTTTAATATCCCACTAAATCCTGTTAAACTGATTCGCAACATAGGACTTTATCTTCACCAGATACTTACTTGGAATCACCATACATGACTGAAACGACGAGAAACTGCTCATAGATTCCAATTACTTGAAAAAAAAAACTCTAAACTTCACATTTACTACAAAAACCCTTATGCGGAATGATATTCAGATCAATTTGAACCCACCGAATTGAGCTTAGGGACTCCAAAAATTCATCAAATTCGTGCCGTATCCAATCCTTACAATCCAAAATCCTCCGTAAAATTCTTGTTGCTCCTTATTACGCCACAAATTAACTCATCCATAAAAATATCAACATCCCATTCATTGCAGGTTGAGACCGAAATAGAAGCACCTACTTTCATTCCAACATCCTTATCCACCCAAACCTATTTTTTCTTAATCTCTCATCCTTAACAATTTCTTATAATCTAGCAAGGCGTCTAAAAAGAAGATGGCCATGGAATCTTTTAATTTAAAGCAATGATATAAGTACCACCACTGGATGTTTCGTTCCCAAGATTGTCATATGTTCTGAAACATCGATCATATTTACTTATTGTATTTCTTTTTTTTTTTACAGTTGTAAATTAAAAAACTTGAATTTTAAAATTGTGTTTGTTTTTCTACCTCTTAAGTAATAAACATTAAAACGAGATTTGTGTTATATGATCATAGTAGAAGATTCTTGTTCATCTTTGGTATGGTAGTAAGGTTTGAAGGTAGTATCCTTTATGAAGACACGGTGTTCCTATAACTGAATCATTTCATCACAACTCCCAGACGAGAGCTAAACCGTAACGCTATAGCTTTCTCCGCACGTTGTTTCTCTTCTCATTACTGTTCTTGATCAACTTAATGCAATTTCTTGCTACTTTTGCTTACGTCGTACTGTCAGTAAAAATAAAAATATTATTACGTATAAAATATTGTTACACAAGTAGTTCTATCAATGAAAAGTGTTAGATGCATTTTTCATTTAAAATTCCCCCCATGTTAATTTATTCATTTTTTATATACTATTCAGCTTTGCAAGATACAAATAAGGCTAATAATTTAACAAGAAAACAATCATTTAAAAAATAATTTTAAATTTTGATATAAATTTTTACATTTTTTTACTAACTCTCTGTATTCAGATTTTTCGAATTACATTAATTTTCGCAGAGTTATTCGAAAAAATAATCAAAATTAAAAAAGTTCATCTACTAAAGCGAAGAGATTTGAATTTGAATAGGAGAAGCTATAGTTTTAAAATAAAATGTTATTTTATTCTTCATTATGATCCTTAAAAAAATCCTTTGTGTTTTTCTCAATCCTGAATCAGCCTGAAGAATCTGTTGCAGTAACTACTCAGAAATAGGCTCCTTCAGAATAACGTTTGCTGATAAAATTACTCAAGTGTGTGCAATTTTTTTATACTTATTAACTATACCAAAAAAAAAAAAAAATAAAATAAATGGTGATAATGGTTTCAGAACATATGATAATCTTTGGAAGGAAATACACAATGGTGGTTCTTCAATAATTACTTTAAATTAGAGGATCCAGTAGCCTTCTTTTCAGACACCTCGAAGGATTATCAGAGATTTTTAATGATGAGAGATTAAGAACTAATGAGTTTGGGTGGGTAAGAAACTTGAAATGAAAGGATGTATATGTATTTTGGGCCAAATGTACAATGGATGGGTTGTTGAGGTCTTTATGGATGACTTCATTTGTGATGAAATCAGAAGCATCAAGGATTTTACGGAGGTTTATTGATTGTAAGGATTGGATATGGGGGGTATTTGATGGTTTAGTTGAGCCCCAAAGCTCAATTCCATATGTCCAAACGTTCTGATTATTATTGTGTATAAGAGTTTTTTGTATGTATCTGTTCAACAGGTTTTAGTGGGATGTTAAAAAAAAAATTAAAACGGGAGAGTAGAGATTTAAGAGTTGATGTAATAAGGAGCATCAAGGATTTTACAGGGTTTTTGGATTGTAAGGATTCACATATGGTAATAAACCTCACATTTTGGTAAAATTAGAAGAAATAGATTGATTTATAATTTATTTTATACTACTTCAACGAATAAATTTGTTATGGTAATTAGTCGACGAATAATTAAATACTGTTTAATTTCTTATACCAAAAATAATGAGTAATAGGCAAAAGAGAAAAAAAAATAATTGATTACTTTATTAAAGATAATTATTAGAGTTTAAGGACTGTCAGAAATCCTGTTCCATCCAGAGTTGGGCAAAAATTATCTATAGTTCCTAGCTCCTCGGAGTTATTGGAAAAGTACCTTACCAATTACTATATACACCATAAATAGTTATATGAAAGTAAAAAACCGTTTTATATATTTACTATTTCTGCGTCTATATTTACGTATCAGTTTATTTTTAGTTAATGGTCAAGTGTTAACTTTGTCACAACTTTAATAAATTTTTAATAAATAGTGACTGTGATAAATGTTTTTAATTTTAGTTTTAATGTTAATATTGACTAATTAGAAATTGTTGTTTTGACCTGGGCAGAATAGCTTGCAATTGAGTTTTTAAATCATATAGTTCCAAAATTGTATTAAATGGATTGTCTCTGAGGATGGCCGGATTGGCCGAAACGTTGGAATTATAAGAAAAATAAAATGTTTTGAGACTAAAATGGATAGAAATTAAATTATTTATTTAAAAAAAAATTCTTCTCAATTTTTTTTTTGTAATTATTTTTCTATTTTTTACTTTTTGTATGAAGTGAACCTTCAACTTCAGACCAGCTTCAATTTGGAATGTATTGGTGGGCATAAGAAGCGAGTTCAGTTTAGTTTTAAAGCTAGAAGCACACTCGAAATGAGTTAAGTGAACTCTCATAAATAGGATTGATGAGCCTTTAATCCAGTTAGCATTTCCCGGCCGTATTAATGACCAAGGTTAGCATCGGTCGGCTGTATTAATGACTCAGCTAATCAGTGATCGGAATTAAATGCCCCATGCTCAAGTAAAATGACTGCAATGGCCACAATGATCGTATCCCAATCCGTCCCTAGTTTTCACTTCAATATAATCCATTTATCACATTGAGAATTTTTTTATTTGTATCGAATGAAGAGCACCTTAAACTGCAGTCCAGGTACTACCTCACTTTGGAATGCTGGTTGGGTTAATATTAAACTGTATTTGAAAATTAATTACAATGAAAATAGAACATAATTTGGCGGAAAAAAATCTATTAACTAATTTACAAATGGTTGTACGGGGTGGCCGAAAGAAAACATTTTCTTTTAGATTAAGGGTTTATTGAAAGTAGAGTCCACTTTATGGGCATAATGATAATGAAGAAGATAAATTATAATGAAGTAAAAGATATTGAAAGGGGTTAACATACTCTCATGATTCCTTCCACTCCTTCGCAGCCCTCTCCCCTATTGCCTGGGAGGAACTATGTTCTACTCACACATGACGAATTTCATTGAAGAACGCAAGAAAAGATTTGCCCAGAGAAAAATATAGGTAAAAATAAATATAAATATAAAATTGATCTATTTTTATTATTACTAACAATGAGACCAGGTTATTGTTTCAAGCAAGAAATATCTTTAATTTGAGAGACGGTTTTTTATACTCATAGGACTTCTCAAAATATATTTCCGATACATTGATGATGATTAAAGTCATAACATAATTTATATTACATTAAACAAGCGGTAGTACTCAATTTGAGTACTAATAGAAATATGTACGTCAAATAGTTTCTGAGATATGGATTTCTGAATATAAATTCGATAACTTATGATTTTTCAGTATATTTTTTAGGACATTTTGCTTTTTATAAGTTATATCTCAGGAAGTAGTAAATGTAAATTACTCTATTGGGACTCATATTTTAGTAAATTTACTACCCTTTAAATGATGTTCTCTTACTTTTTTTCAAGTATTTTTTAGTATAGCTCTGAATGAAAAATTAATTTTTTAAAACAATTTGAAACATACGCCATTTTTTATTCTCCCTACCATTTCTTGGCAGACACATCAATTTATACTGGTAATAATACATAGTTTAGTACAATTTATACATAGTTTTTATTAAAGTAATAAAAAATTGGAGTGGAATAACTGAATTTTTTTCTACTCTTGAGCTCTTGAACGATTAGTCACCACCATACTATATAAAACTAGAATTTGAAATTTTTCACAATCGCAATACTTCCCTTACTATATATTCCATACATAGGTAAGTAAGTAAAAATAATGAACTTCAGTACATTTAGAGAACTTGAAGATGACATGTGATCAAGGGCAGAACGATTATCATTTAACTTCTACACAGTTGGAGGGATAGGTTTTGGTGATAGGAACCCCTTGGGGTCCAATATCGTCTGCATGGACCCTCCCTGAGCTGTCAGCGCTGGTTCATGTAAAAATTATCTTTGAGGTTATTGGAACCCATATCTGCCAGCAGCCAACCCTGTCATTCAAAGCCCCTCCACTTACCCACCGAGGCTTATCAGCTTTATTTTTCCTTTCTTATATTATATCTGGTTTCTGCTTCGCTGCCCCCCACAGGAGCCAAACAGTAAATAGATTTGGGGAGAGGGGGCGTTATCTAAAAGGCGTCAGGACTAGCCCGAATTCGTTTCTAGGGAGAGTTCTTGTTTTTATTTAATAAGCAAGTACCAGGTTTTCCTGTCTTGTCTGTAGCAATACATTTTACTGTAAGACCTAAATAATTGATAGCCTTCCCTGCCGTTTAAGTGTACAATGATTAAGAATAAAACAGTATCAAAATACTCATTTTGAAAACATAATAAAATGGTGCAGTCAAAATAACTAGTAAATAAACTATTTAATATGATGCAACGTTTCGCCCCACTTGGCAGGGCTTCATCAGGGCTAAAACAGATACAGACAACAAAAATAATGCAACGAAGTAAGAGAATAAGGTTACATGAAATAAAAGTAAATTAAGCTATAGCTAAAAATGGTGTCGAATATGTAAAAATGAACAAAGCGAATTAAAGAAAGTAAAAATAAAATTTACAATGAAATGTATTAGTAAATAAGAATTACAAAAAATATTAGACTTATAATGAAAAGTAAAATAATAAAAAATAGATAAATACAAAATAGAATACACTAAAAGACGGTAATAACGAACAAAATAGGACATCCACCTCTGAGGATGAAGTATAGCAAAAGAATGAGTTTGAGGCGAATATTTGGACATATGGAATTGAGCTTTGGGGCTCAACTAAACTATCAAATACCTCCCATATCCAATCCTTACAATAAAAAAATCTCTGTAAAATCCTTGATGCTCTTTATTACGTTACAAACGAACTCATCCATCAAGACCTCAACAACCCATTCGTTGCAGATTTGGCCCAAAATAGATTTACATCCTTTAATTTAAAATTCCTTACGCACCCAAACTCATTAGTTCTCAATCTTGCATCTTTAACAATCTCTGATTATTCTCCAAGATGTCTGAAAAGAAGATGACCACCGGATCTTCTAACTTTTTTTTATTTAATAATTTATTTATTGTTATTTACAACTGTATACAAATATATACGATAAGTAAATTTGCTGTAGGTGACATAGTGCCATGATACAAATATGGCCCACTGATAGAACTCCAATAACATTTCTAGAGGAGAAGATCTCGAGGCCTTCTTCTTTTCAGCCGTCTAGGAGGATTATTATGTATTGAAGGAGAAGCCAGATTAGAAACAAGTGGATTTGGGTGGTTTAGAAGTTTATCATGGAAGGAATGGTATCTGGTTCTTGCCAAATCGCCAACATATGGACCATTGAGGTCCTGATGGATGACTTGATTTGTGACAAAGTAAGGAGCATTAAGGATTTTGGACTGTAAGGATTGGATTCGGGAGGAATTTGATGGTTTAGTGGAGCCCCAAAGCTGAACTCCATATGTTTAGATAGGCCTTATAATAGTCATGTAGATCAGTCTTTTGTAATGGATTGGCAATTTAGACCGTTTGTCTAGTAAATGTTATAATAGTCGGAATCGACGAGCAGTTTCTTGTCTTTTTAGTAGAAAAATGGTTTGAAATTTTTTCCTTCATTTTCCTAATCATATTTCCCATAAAAGTTCTACAATACGTACTAATTTTACAAGAATTCACCTAAAAATCAAATATTTAACAAAAAAATCTGTATAAAATTTCTAATAAAAACTATACAATTTTGAAATTAAAAAACAACAAGCATTTTTCGCCTTCGACCTCGTTTTAATTTCCTCACCAATTCTATAATGTAAAAGGCTTCAATCCATTTACTTTATCCATATTGCTAGCACAAAATCAGAGATTTAAGAATTTCAAAAGAATGTCAAAATTACATTTTCAATTTTAGATGATTTAGATGAATTAATGATTCAGTTATCCGGGTGTTGACTGTTCCCTACGAGTGTGTTAAGGAGCAGAGAGCAAGGAAGTGGAATCTAAATGCTAATAGGTCGTGTTGAATTGTTAAACAGGTCGGCCAAGAGGTGTTTAGCCAACAAGTCTACAAGTTCACGGATTTATATGGAAATGAGGGGAGTAGCCTGAGAAACAATTAGGGGCCTTCTTCAAAATATATCCGCCTTAATAGCACATTTCTACTTTATTAAGGTATTAATGAATTTCCAAGTTTATTCTACTTCGGTAAACTTATTATCTACATGAGTGACTACGGAATACAAACAGAGCCAACTTAATATTTGCTGAAGTCAATTGTAGTTGTGATGGCAGGTTTTAAGGAATTGTAAATGATAATATTTATGAATAGATTAAAAAAGTTTGCCATAGCTTACGCATTAACCAACTTTCACATAGCTCTCCTGCCGTGTAATATCTGTAATCCGAATTAATCACTGGAGGGCAGGGGGGAAGTTTTAGGATTACAGAAAGTATTGGGAAAAATAGTGTAAAAAATTCAACAATATAAATGTTCATAACAATATTTATTTATTTTTATTTTATTAGAAATTTATTCGTTTGAAGTTTTAAACAAATTGTAGGAAGATACTCCGGATGGCGGTCGTTAAAGGTACCAAAATAGTAAAAGAAAAGTACTTATTGTTAACCAACGTTTTGCCTCAATTTGCAGAGCTTCGTCAGGGCTAAATAAAAAAACATTTTAGAATTAACAAAAATCCATTACAAAAGACTGATCTACATGACTGTTATAAGGCCTAT
>NW_027113216.1:27668-30053 GCF_000696795.3 Halyomorpha halys | reverse complement strand
TATAACCTCTGAGGCAATACCTTTACGTAATAATTTACCACGAGTCTTTCATTTGATATATTGACTAAATTCTATTTTATCAATTTTCAGAAAAGAACTACTAATAATATTTCTTTTAGCTAAATTTTAACATTTTTTTTTTTGCAAATGTATTGCAGAAATATTAAAATATAACAGTTCACAAAAATTTACATTCTGTTCTTGACCATTTATACAATGATAAATTGATGTAGAGTCAATTTTGAAAATAAGAATAATAATTTATCTTTATTATGCATTATATATATATATATAACGGGCAAAACTCCCATTGGAGTCCTAAACTGCATTTTTGTATTATTATTAAATATTATTATTATTATGACATTCGGAATAGTTAAGTGTGTTTTTTGCATGAGACTATAGTCTCCTTTCTTCCCACCTTTTCCAATTGTTAAAAAAAAAAAAATCAAACTGTTTGATAATCAGGTAAGTCCTTCCAAGCTGATCTGGTAATAAAGAAATATAAAAAATAGAAGTAGTGTTTGAGAAAGATGCCCCCCTCACATTTTAATAAAAATTCAAAATTACAGAAGGATGCAGTGGACAAGGTGCAGCCCAATCAGTAAGGCGCTGGGCTGCACCACAGTAAAATCGTTCCCAACAATAATTAAAACGTATCCCCCCCCCCTAGCATTAGTATTGTATAGTATTTAAAAAAAAATATTAAAAAGAAATGTTGATTTTTTGAAGCAGTGGCATGCGGAAAGTCAAGCGTACTACCCCATAGTTGCAACACCCCATATGTCAGAAATGACAAGGGAGGGGGACCAACAAAATAAAAAACCTGCCCTCTAGTTGCAGCTATTTGAAGCATGAGGATTTGGAAGCTATTTCAATTTTTTTAATTTGAGAGAAAACTGTCTTAAGAGCCAATCCTTTTTTGTTTTTAGTTGAGATTACTAATTCACCAAGAGTGAATATTTCTTCACCACACTCAGGCGGAGAAACGGGAAAGGACGAAAGAGAGAGAAAAGCATAATAGAAGAGGACAAGAACATGCACCATCAAATTCTCAAGCAAATTACAATACAACAATATTTACCAAGTAAATCGCTATATTTTATACCATTTTTATGTAATACCATTAAATTAAATCAATAATCAAAATTATATACTAGCAAATAATTCCTTTAATAACAAGTATAACACGTTGACTGAGTAACATGTAACTATATTTCTTACAATTCAATCAAGAGTAGAGGCTTATATCCTTATTTAACATTCTTTATTTATTTTCGGATCCATTCACTCAATTCAAACCAGCGATACGATCAAATTACAATTAATTTGGGTAATATTCCCCAGCATTTTATCCCGGAAAATATTTAAATTAAACAAGTATTATATCTAGGTATGTACATGCTGCTTTCTCATCATGTCATCAACAAGAAAATACTTGCCGAAGTAGATGTTAGGATTATAAACTCCCCGGTGCAGACAGTAATGCACTGCCGGGAAAGGTTTGAAGTCCTTTCATGTCCTCTGTGGTAGCTGCTATCTATTCATGACTTCCTTGTGAGCCATGATTGCGTTTCCACTGGGTCTCTTTAATCTGGGATTGAAATGTCTCTAATTAGAGATGACTAAGATGACTAGGTAAGCTTCTGATGCTAATAACTTACATATATATTAATATAGGTAGGTAGAATACAACATAATAATGTATAATGTAACTTACCTTGGCATAATAACTTATAATAATTTTAATTGTCAGTGTTGAAATCTCAAAGAGATTTCAAACTCTTAGTTCGGTTCAGCATCCTGCTATCTGGAACCCACGCTTTGATAGTCCATTGATACTATGAAGTATTTATATGAATGAATAAAATTTTCTATTTATAAAAAAAAAATACAGAAAAAAAGATTTTTTATATAATTAAGAACACAAATACAATGAAAAAACATTCGCCTGTCGAACAATTTGTGGAATTTTAACTAAAACACATAAATAACAAAACTTTAAATACAATGATTTTAACAATTCAATAATTTAAAACAAAAATATGGTATTCGTGCTTAAAAAAAAAAAATAATAACAAACTGTTATATGGCATTAATCACTCACATGTTTACTAGCTGAGCTCTTTCCAGTGTATCCCATCGTGCATAAATGCTGAGAGCTTTCCAATTAGGGCCTTTGAATATATTAAATAATTCCCTGCACAAAACTTCCATCAACTCCTGTAATCCACTTGCATCTAAATTATCAGAACACGCATTAAACCTGAATCATACTTTTAATTTTGACAATCCTTCCATTCTTGCCACTGTCCCCAACCACACCAAACGTCTCATCTCTGAGTCCATTTATATAAATTTGACTGAGAATTCCGTCAATCATAA
>NW_027113216.1:25747-27023 GCF_000696795.3 Halyomorpha halys | reverse complement strand
AACCAAAATAAGCCTGCATACATAGAAAAACTAAATCAGTGATATTTTTCAAGATTATTTTCTCAGATATCTTTACACTATGACTGCGGTAAATCTTCCATAACATTCCTCCAATTCCTGACACATTCAGTACCAATAAACGTTATTTTCTATCACCTCTTTTGTAGGGATATGAGGTAAGCGAAAATCCGCTCCATCTTCAGAACTTTTAAAATACAACTGAAATGTATTTTCAGCGTATACGCTACATAGCGAGACGATGTTGTCTGAGCTAAAATATAATCATGAGTATATCTGGGGAGGAGCAGTAATTTTTTTAAAACATTCTTTTTAAATTTTACTAGAAGATCATAGTTCTCGAAACCCCACGTCTGCCCTGCTCACAAACCACCGACTGATTTTTTCTGACCAAGAAATTGATTTTTAAACTTTTTATTTGCTTGTATATGGGGCATTATTGCTAGCCATTAAATTATGCTTGGCAGAGTTCAATATAATACTAAAATGTTATAAATAGGAATATATAAAATCGTATAAATAGGAATGATTTTGTTTAAGATAAAATTTTAATTAAAGTTTAAGGTTTTTTGTATTTATTTATTTTTTTTGTTTTCTTTCTCTTCTATTTTTTATTTCGTTATCAGTTAATTTATATATTTGTAAACATAGTGTTAATGAGCTCTATGATCTGTATTACCATTGTCTAAAAATATGACAGAATGTAATATTAAAAAAAAAAAATAGTAGTATGTTCAATAACTACAGGGTTTAATTCACGGTTTCGAAACGAAATCAGTATTCAAGATATTTCTTGTATTGACCAAAATTATTAATATGCTTCTCGGAGTGGCCAGGGCGATAATTAGGGTAAATATTTATACCGAAGAGAAGTAGACCCAACTGTTGGAGAAGATTCAGCACTCCCGGCCTCGGAACCTCTATCTGTTAATTAGGGCTCTTCAAGCGATGAATCTCTTCTCGCTTTGTCGGCTCAATTATTTCCTCTAGTAATTAGCTAAGATTTTTAACTAGTAGGCACAAAGTTATCGAAGAGAAAATATCAAAACTTAAAGATGGGGTAAATTCATGCTTTACTTCTTCCTAGAGCCTAAAACTTTCAACAGGCCTTTGATAACTTTCTCTGGCTTGATTGAATATCAGGAATGCTGGTGTCCCCTGCACACGACTACCTCAAGCAGAATAATAGCTATAATTCTACTTCATTCCTGTCAGTCCAAGAACTGAAGAGGTGCAAAAAAGAAATTATTTCATACTA
>NW_027113216.1:22016-24292 GCF_000696795.3 Halyomorpha halys | reverse complement strand
TCTAAAAACATAAAAAAGCGCATAGAAACTTCCTACTTGGACTTTGTCCACGAAACCGTTTTACTGGGCTTAGCTTACTTTGAAGTATAGTTATTTTTATACAATATGAGAAAATCTATTTTTTTATAAACTAACAATTAAAACACTTTTTTTTATATAATCTTTATGTAATATCCATTTGAGCCAACAAAATAACATACTTACCATGTATATTTCAATTCATTATTTAAAATTTATAGATGAACAACATTTATCGTATATAATAATCACTTATTTTATAATATATAATTTATTAAATGTACAATAACAAAACAATTTGAGCAGATGGTTATCTTTTAGTTTTTATCAAAAGTATAAGAAGTAGTGTTGTAAGAAGTGGCCTAGATGGCGTTGCTTGAAGGCTCCCTGATTTTGGACCTGGAACATGGACAGTTAAAATATTAATAATTATATTCTGTATTTTCTTTTCTAGGAAGTTGTTTATATTAATTTTTTTTATGCTGAGGTGAAGAAAACTTGTTATTATAATATATTACTACTGGTAATGGGTGCAGCGTGGTATCGAGTCTGTCTGCCAATCCAAAGGTTGCGAGTTCGAATCACCGGCCCTATCTGAGATTTTTTCAAGCTTATGACTATACAATACTCACTCACAGCATCCTCGCAGGCATTTGTGAGGCCCGTTAGCCTCACAAAAATAGACGTGGGAGTGGAGAATCCACCCTATGAAAACCACGTCAAGAAACGCGCGTGTATTTCCTTAGTACTTCGCGCGGGGCCTTGGACCTCCCCGGTTTGCCGCGCTAATAATAATAATAATAATTATTATTATGTTCTAATAAGTTTTTTTCACCCCAGCATATTAACAAAATAACACTGTTATTTTAATATTCAACATTACTCAAATATTCATTGATAAGTGAAAACTACTGTTAGAACCCCGATACTCCAGGCGACCATACGGGCTACCAGCAGGTGATATTGGCAACCAGACGTGCAACCGATCTTTTACTTTTTTCGCGAAGATATTTCTCTTAGTTAATTTCCTTGGGGCTCATTTTATTGATCTAAACGTACATTAAAAATCTTTTTCTTAAATCCACTTTCTTTTTTTTTTCCATTAGAAGTCAATTATTTATTTTGTTAAATCTATAAATGTCATTTTTTTCGTTATTGACGGTTCTTTTATTTTTTATAAAGAATTATTATTTTAATCTTAATTTTTGTTTTATTTATAAAATTGTTAGAGATGTTTTTTGTATGAGACTATACCATAATCCCTCCATATAACCCATAATCAATTGTTAAAATCAAAAATTACCTAAATTTAACAATGTAAGGCCCACCTGGGGAATTATTTAGGATCTAGTACTAAATAAATAAAAATAATATTAAAAAAATCCTCCCATTTACGTTTCGGTCTACCCCTCAGACGTTTATCCATTGGTTCAGTGTTTATTAACATTTTAGGGATCCACTCGTTACCAACCCCTACAATCTAACACGCTGCAATGCTTGAATTATATTTACCGAGTGTAGTTCCCTTAATTCAGTATTGTGCAGTCTTCTATATTCACCCGATAATTCATCCTTTTTGATTCCGAATACCTTAGGTAATACTTAATTTTCGAAAACCTTAAGGCGTTGGAGAACTGAGTCTTAAGAAAATTAATAGTCCTATCATATACAAGCATTTGCAAGTAATTTTCATCAAATCTTCGTTTAGTGTAATTTCCAAGTCCAACTTCATGTTTAATCTCAACTACTTAAACAATGGAAATTTCACAAATATTTATAAGCGTCCGTTTTAATTAAAATATTCATGCTCCCTCTCGCGGTCGAATATTATTTACAACTCATTAACTCCTAACTATTTCAACAACGCTTTCATAAATATTCATTAAGTTTTGAATGTTCATTTTATTTATAACTTAATGTTAACAGAATAATTTTCAAATTCTCTTATTGCATAAATATTATAAATTAATTTCTTAATCGCATTTTGTTCAATGAAAATTCAACACCCGTCAACGAAAAGGCCGTCTACAGGTGTGTCGTGGTGATTCTGAGACTCTTCATGGCTTTGCGAAATATGAAGGTGCGAAAATCTTGCTATTTTTGCAAATATCTCGAAACAAAACTGGAAATTTTCTTTGTAAACTTCGAATTCGGATTCAGCATTCTAAAAACATAAAAAAGCGCATAGAAACTTCCTACTTGGACTTTGTCCACGAAACCGTTTTACTGGGCTTAGCTTACTTTGAAGTATAGTTATT
>NW_027113216.1:16435-21966 GCF_000696795.3 Halyomorpha halys | reverse complement strand
AATCGCATTTTGTTCAATGAAAATACAAAACCCGTCAACGAAAAGGCCGTCTACAGGTGTGTCGTGGTCAGCTGTATCTACCTCCTTAATAATTTAGGAATTATTTCTTAAGTATTTAAATCTTAGACAAATTAGAGCTTTTTTTTTTACATTTACAATAGTATTTACGTAAAAATATCTGCAGGACTAGAGTTGAGACTGAAGAGACTCATGAATTGCTTTGTAAGATTTATCTTTGGGTTCCCAAGGCACTCTCATGTCTCTTAAATTGTCTATTACAATGTGATCCGACTCACTCCAGGTTTGTGCCAGAACTGAACATGTTGGTGAACAGACGGACTACTTGCTGGAAATAGGCACTCTCAAGTCTCCCACTGGTATACCGAGTTGAAGTGGCTCTATCCAACTTCCCGAAGGCAATACCTCCTCGGTGTTTTTCTATTCCAAGTTCTTAAAATCAAAAACCTACCTATATCCTAGATCTCCTCACTCTTCGTTCATCCATCCACTCATTAAACACCATCAGAATGATTTATATATGCCCTCCTATAGAACCGCCTTCTTCAGCAAATCCTTCGTCATACGTGAAACCTCACTATGGAATTCTCTTCCCATCTCCAATCGCCAGTCCTCATCCATTCTCTCCTTTAAACAACACCTATTCCTTCATTTATTGAATAACCAAACTTCCACATCTTTGTAATCAAATAAATAGGCATGTATTGATTAACATTATAAACAGTAGTAAAGCCATTATACCAATATAATTTGATTTTACCATCTGAAAATTTGAAAACGCTTGCCAGATAAAAATCTCACTATATGAACCATGTAATTATTCTTAGGGGACATATGTCCCAGAATAAAATTATTTTTTCATTTATTCATTCATTCAAAAATACATCTAGTAAATTTGATGCTAGATTATAATGGTTTGGCACACGATTCTAGTGAAACTACTCATTGATGGCACTCAAGTAACACACTGACATTATTTCTCAGATTTATCTCCAACAGATATCCATCTGTTCAGAAATTCGGACAAATTCCTTAAAGGTAAAATTGTTCGCAGGTCAAAAACACATTTTCTGAATTCATTTCTTCACAGCAGAATAGCCTGCTGAAAAGACTGATCTACATGACTGTAATAAGGCCAATCTGGACATACGGAGTTGAGCTTTGGGGTTCCACTAAACCTTCGAATCCAATCCTTACAATCCAAAATCCTAAATATGCCTTACTTTGTCACAAATAAAAGCATACATTAAACTGTAATGTTCCATTTGTAATCGATCTAGCCCGATTCGGATATCACTCCTTCCATTATAAACTCCCTAACCACCCAAACCCTCTAGTTTCTAACCTTGCTTCCTCGTCCAGTACTGACAATCCTCCTAGGCGCCTGAAAAGAGGATGGCCACGAGACCTGCTAATATAAAAACGTCATTAGAGTGCTAACAATAGGTAGTTTCTCTACACGCCTGTATCACTTCATTATAAATTAAAATCAAATTTACTACATTTGTGTCTATAAATTTAGAGTTGTAAATTTCAATATAGACATGAAAAAAATATTCTTCGCAAAAGCTTCAATTTTTCAGTTCTGGGATTGAAAAGTTGATAACACTTCGAAAAACGTGGAGAAAATGAGGGTAAATACTTTGAATAAATATGATTTGATTTTATAAAGTTGTTTTAATAAATAACCTTCTCTGGAAAAACTAACATTTGATATGAAAGGACCCAAAAGTAGAAGAAGTCGTAATTAACTGGTTTTATGATTTTAGTTTAAACAGTACTTAAATAGCTCGTAGATTTCCAGATTTTAATTCGCCTGTTTTAACGACGACATAAAACCGGGGCCTTCGAAAATGGTTT
Organism: Halyomorpha halys; assembly: GCF_000696795.3. Classification (NCBI taxonomy): domain Eukaryota; kingdom Metazoa; phylum Arthropoda; class Insecta; order Hemiptera; family Pentatomidae; genus Halyomorpha; species Halyomorpha halys. The sequence continues at coordinate 20,088 of NW_027113216.1, read as the reverse complement.
TCAATATAATTGGCATCGTTTTGAAATGCATGAGCAATGAAATGAAATTGAGTGTTGCATTTTTACAACCCTATTTCTGAATAACAAATTTTCACATTCAGAAAACGGTACATCGTGAAATGATGCAATAAAATGAAATCACTGATTTTTTTTTCTCACCCTTATATTAATTTTTATTTGTTCAACATAAACATATGCATACCAAATAATACCTAATTCATAACAAACATAAATGTCCCTAGAATACCTCACGATAGCAGAGTGTTCTAAACCATAGACCTCTGGCAAACAAAATATGAGATCACTGACCTCCTTATTTTTATATATATGTTACAGAATACATTATAATATAATGCAATACATTATATATATACAAAAGACAACCCCTCACGATAGCCGAGCGTTCTAAAGCATAGGACCTCTTGCACATATATCATATGAGATCGCTGAGGGAAACAAAATGGCTGAAAAATAACATAATGCAATCAAGAATAGCGGCAAGAGGAACTTTAAAAATTATTTCAGTCCTACTTAATTCATTTTTTTTATTTAGTACCAGATCGGCCTGGTGGGCCATTCATTGTTAATTAAAAGGTAATTTTTTTTTTTTTTTAACAATTGATTATGTGGGGTATAGTCTCATACAAAAGACACCCTAGCTATGCAAAATGTTATAAATAAAGCAAAAAATTAAGATAAAATAAATAGACTGAAGAGAAACGTTAATAAAAAAAACAATGACATTTATGGATTTAGAAAAATAAATAATTGACTTCTAATGGAAAAAAAGGTAATTAAAGAAAAAGATGAAGATAAATAAAATAAAATTTCGGAATGACAATTACAGAACTGATTAATATAGAACTTATAACTATGTCCTGCAGCAGCCAGGGCTTCAGTCTGCGGGTTGTGGTTGGGTTTCCCAGGTTGTAGGTCACTGCTCCTTTAACTGTAGGTAAATGAGAGTGGAACTTCATGAACCATTTATTGATGTAACCCTCTATTCTCTCCATTTTGCTTAATTCAGAAAGTTGATACTCACCGCCTTTGATGGTAGCATCTTTTTCTTCAATAAATACTACTATATAAAAATTTAAAAAACTTGGGTTTAAAGTAATTACTGATTTAAGGAAATTTTATTACTACTTGAAAAGTATTTAAATAAATAACGGCAGCTAACTTATCATTTACTTTATCCAAAGGGAAATTCATTATTCTGTATATAAAAACGTTTTGATTATCGCGTATTATTTTATTTTACATACTAGCAGGCCTGACAATGCTTAGCTATTGCTGTATTTGAGGATGTATATACTATAATTGAACACTATTGGACTTTGTTATCAAGTGATGAGACGGTAACTATAGTAGCATAAATGGTAACAGCTAAATTAGTTGTATAATCGTTAATACTGGTAGATTTAGTTGATTTTTTTTATTCTTTTACAAAAAATTTTACTATCAATGATATTGTAATATATATATTACATAACATATGAATATTTTTAATATAATAAACCTCACTATATTGTAATAATTTAAATATTAAAAATTTATAATTTCTTTGAAAAATAGTAATTCAGGGTTTTAGACGACGCGAAAAACTAATGTGATTTTCTTTTTTCTAAATAAGATTTTGAAGACCTACTTTAATAAAATTCTCATTATGTTTATTTTATTTTTATTTTTTAGTAAATAAAAAATAATTTAATGGAATCTGTAATATTTTTATTATTCTTCAGAAAGAGAAAAATCAATTGGCATACAATAACCATGAAGGAAAACATATATTTTTTGAGCTACGCTCAAAAATGGTTAATTTTGTTATACTTTTTTTTACCGGAGAAATAAGAATAGCTTATAACCTTCCCTGGAAAATCCGGAACCTTTAGCAAAAAGTTCTATTACAAACGGATGAACAGTATGGCAGTGCATAAAGTACCAAAAAACTAATATTTATTTTTATGTATTAGATTAAACAAATGCTCTTACCCTTGTAGTACAGACCAGTACTACCTTGGACCACATCTGGACAAACAACTAACTTGGAATCCGCATATAAGATTTAAAAGACAAGAAACTGCACGTCGGTTCCGACTATTACAGCACTTACTAGAAAAACGAACCCAATGTCATTCCTTCCACTATAAACTCCATAACCACCCAAACCCATTAGCTTATAACCTTGCATCCTCTTCCATTTCTGACAACCCTCCGGAGCGCCTGAAAAGAAGATGGCCTAGAGCTCTTATAGTGTCGAAATGTTATTAGTGTGGAAGCAACATTGAATAAAAATGTTATAATTTTATTAGCTTAGTCAATATGTGAAATAGATTTATTTTAACCATAAGGCATTTGTTTACTAAAAAGAAAGCATGTGATTGTAAAAAAAAAACGGTGCGATCTGTGATATCACCGATTGTTAGCTATGACGACATTGTTTTAGTTTTCCCCGCAGCTTCGAAGGGGTTGCAAGATCGTGGTAGACTTTTGGCCAAGCCACTTCTCTCACACAGGGGCCCCCTATTCTGCGTGCTTCCAGAACATCTCAACAGTCATCTCGGCCCTGTTTCATAATGAAAGCTAATAGTATTAGTTCATAGTACAAGTGTAGAAAGTAGTGTGGTTATAATACTAATACTTATTTTTTTCATGATAGGAATGACTATTAACGATATTACAGGAATTAAAAAATACTAAAGTACAAGTTACTATTGTACAAGTCTGTGTAATTGATTTAAGATAAATCTACAAGACTAATAGTATTATTTTGTACTTTATTATGAAACAGGGCCCTGGTGAGATTATATATAAACACTTACGCACATTCATTGACAGTTTTCTTTTATTTTTTTATTATAAAATAAGTTTAAGTGTTTGCAAAGTATTAAGTTGTTTTTCCTTTTTTATTAATGCAAAAAATTCTTTTGTTTTACAATTCTTTCATTTTGTTCATATATATTTATTCAATGCGTTTACGTTCCTTATAATACATACAATTTCTTTGTTAAATATAGACTACAAACATATTTCTGTTATTAATCTTTCCAACCTTAATTTTCCCAGCACATATTATACCTGGCAAGAGGAAAGTCTTTCACTGAGGCTCTCAGTCCAGGTAACAATTAGAGTGCTACCAATGTTTATATGTTTATGTTTATTATAGTTTCTCTACGCGCCTGTATCATTTCATTATTAACTAACATCAAATTTACAGAATGTATATGTACAGCTGTAGATTTCAATAAAAAAAAAATGATGAAATGTTAAAATCCGATGTTAAGATTTAAAAATTGTTATCGAGTCTTGTCATATTATTTCTTCTTCCTCGTGGGATCTTACATAGCCCGAAGCGAACCTAGTGAGAAGAAACATAAACTTGGACTACTCACGTCTTCTCCATAAAGTGTTAGTACCGCTGGTGTGTGCTCCGAATACATTTCTTTTTTGGTGATTTCTTTTGTGTATCTTGATTATTATAACAAAAAAAAGAAAAGAAAAATTATTGATAGACTTTAAAAAAAAAAAAACTATTTTTCAGGTCCTCTTGCTTTTATTTTTTTTTTTTTAATTCAAAACTTTATTTATTAATAAATATTACAATACATTGATAAATTGTTGGACAATAGGTAATTGTGGTAACTGATCTCATT
>NW_027113216.1:12948-13551 GCF_000696795.3 Halyomorpha halys | reverse complement strand
ATGTTCAATTAAATAATCTTCAATATCAGCTAGGTCTAATCATCATAGACAGGGCTTAAATAAAGAATTTTTGAAATTTTGTGGTTTCTATATTCCACATATTTCTATATTTTATTTTTTTAATATCTTTATTGAAATTTACAACTGTATATTATATTATACATTCAGTAAATTTGATTTCAGTTATAATGGAGAGAAACAGGCTTGTAGAGAAACTACCCATTGTTACCAGTGTAATGTTTTTATATTAGCAAGTCTCGTTTCAGTTAAAAGTTTGTAGCAGAATACTTTCTCACTATCCGTTATTATCTCTTTGGAAGATTTTTTAAAGTAAATAACAACAGGGCTTTTTTCTCGGACTGCTGGTGTACCTCAGGGCAGTATTCTTGGTCCTATCATTTATAACATTTTTACAGCTGACATCCCAACACATCCTAACAATATTATCACCACGCATACCGATGCCACATGTCTATTGTGAATGATGTAGAGAAACTACCCATTGGTGGCACTCTAATGACATTCTACATTAGCAGGTCTCGTGGCCATAGTCTTTTCAGGCGCCTCGGAGGATTGTCAGGAATGGAAGAGGATGCAAGGTTA
>NW_027113216.1:12246-12898 GCF_000696795.3 Halyomorpha halys | reverse complement strand
TGTCTAACTTTTTCATCAATATTTTCATCTAATAATTCCGAGTTATTTATTATTAATGAATTTTTTCTGTTGCTCTTGTATTAATCTATGTTAGTTTTGGTCTCTTGTTTACCTATATTAATTTTTGGTTGAGGGAAGGTGCTTGAAGAGAGTCTTAAATTATTCATTATTTCATTTGCCAAAATTATTCTCAGAATATTCCTGAAACCAGTTCTTAATAAAATAAGTTATTATTGCAATGATATATTTTTTATTCTTTATAATATTGTATGTCTCTTTAATTATCTAAAAGGTTCACTAGGTGTGGGATGTTCATATAAAAAACTTGTAAATGTTTCATTCTATATCATTTTTTTTAAGACTACAATTATTAGTAAATTTAGTTACTTTAACAATCATGGCAAGTAACAGCTACTATTTTATCTCTTATTCAAATGTCTTTGTATATTTATAAGTATTAAAAATTTTATTATTGTTTAGAACATAAATCTTGTTTAGTAAATATGTATCAAATTATAGTGAAATGTGAATCATTTTTATCAAAATATAATTTTAATATGTTTGTATTTATATGTAAAGATGTTATTTGGAGTTGTAATTATTTTAGGTTTTGGTTTTATGAATCTCCAAAACCAAAACCTGCCTCGATGTT
>NW_027113216.1:6745-7331 GCF_000696795.3 Halyomorpha halys | reverse complement strand
ACAGTAAGTGCGAAACGTTTGTAGATATGGTTATAGGGTGAATTCATTAATTCAACAATCAATTAATTTAGTATTAGTAACTTTAAAATATCCTTCATCAATATCAATTTTTAATATTGGTTTTATACTACTTTGTAACGTTCACTTGCCTATATAAGTTGTAACTGGATAAAGTTGACAAACTGGTGTGTGGTGTTTCTAAATCTCGAGTGTAACAATAAAATTTTGCTTGACCGAGGTCCGATTCTCAACTATCTAATGACATTCTACATTAGCAGGTCTCGTGGCCATAGTCTTTTCAGGCGCCTCGGAGGATTGTCAGGAATGGAAGAGGATGCAAGGTTAGAAACTATGGAGTTTGAGTGGTTAGGGAGTTTATAATGGAAGGAATGATATCTGGCTCGGGCTAGATCGGTTACAAAGGGAACATTAAGGTCTTTATGTGTGATTTTATTTGAGACAAAGCAAGGAGCATTGAGAATTTTATGAAGGATTTTGGATTGTAAGGATTGAATACAAGAGGAATTCGAAGGTTTAGTGGAGCCCCTAAGCTCAACTCCATATGTCCAGATTGGCCTTATTACAG
>NW_027113216.1:0-6280 GCF_000696795.3 Halyomorpha halys | reverse complement strand
TATGGGATTGGAGATTTTGGGATACAATTAATGGGTTATTATTAACAGCAAGCACACATGTGTCATCGGCATACATAGTGAGGATAGTGTTAGGATTGGTTGGAATGTCAGCTGTATAGATGGCGTAGAGGATGGGACCAAGGATACTACCTTGAGGAACACCAGTGGACTGAGAATAGAGGGATGAATAGGAACCATTGTGGTTTACTTAGAATAATCTATCAATGAGAAAGGAACAAATGATGAGACAGTATGTAGGAGGTAGGAATTTACAGAGTTTGTAAAGCAGTCCCGGGTGCCAGACTCGATCAAAAGCCTGTTCTACATCATAAAAGATTCCTGCGCAGTACATTCCGTGCCCCAAATAAGACGAGACTACATCCACTACACGATGACATTGCTGGATAATAGAGTGGGATGTTCGGAATCCGAACTGGTGATCAGGGATTATATGATTGGAATCCAGGATGGGGTATAGGCGTTTCAAAATGAGTTTTTCAAGGATTTTGCCCATGATCGGTAATTGAGAGATAGTGCGATAGGATGATGGGTATTCTGGAGGCTTTTGGGGTTTGGGGATCATTTTAACTATAGATAATTTCCAGGGGTCAGGACAATATGTGGAACGGAGTACGGCGTTATATATGTAAGTGAGGAATAGGATGGCTTTCCAAGGAAGAAGTTTTAGAATGTGGGATGTTATTAGATCGTATCCAGGAGCTTTGCGGGTAGATAATCTTTGAATGATATTTCAGAAGGATGAAGTGCTTTAGGTGGGAGGGTCATTTGGAGTGGAATATTTAGTTCTGCTTCAATACATTCAAGATGAATTGGGTTAAGGATATCAGGATGTGGAATAAAGGTTTTAGAGAGGTGTCCTAATGTTTGTGATTTTTCTGTGTCAATTCTGATCCAGGTTTGGGATTCGGTGAGAAGTGGGTGGTTAAAATCTTTGAAATTCAGCAGTTTTTTAGTGGTCCTCCATAATGATTTGTCAGTAGTTGTTTTCAGTAAAGTTAATTAAATTTTGAAATTTGTATTTTCTGATTTCTACTTTTAGTTTGTTAGTCAATTTGGTGCAATACGTTTTGTCAGTTGGATATCTGGTCATATGCCACTTCGATCTTGCTCGGCATTTTTCTCTTAATAAGATACGAAGATGCCGTGGCAGGTTATTTTGTTTATTGTTATTAATTAGCCTATTAGCCAATGTGTTGTCAATTATACTTGTTCTTATTGATGATGTGAGTTTTTCAATAGCTTCATCAATGTCTTGTTTTATCTTCAGTTGAATGTTTAAGTCCAGTTTAGTTTCCAGTTCACATTTTAAATAATAAATTTGTCCCAGTCAACTCTTCCTGTTATCAAAGAAGGGGTGGAGGGCTTTGGTACAAAGCATGAATGTAAAAAAAGCAGAACTGGACTATGATCTGATGATAGGTCGTCCAGGGATTCAACAGTGGTTTCAGAGGGAGAAATCTGAGAGGTGATAAATATATCATGGATATCAGGGCGCTTTTTGAGGGATGTAGACCAATAAGTTGGATTTCTGGGAGAGAGAATGGAATAGGTATTGGAGGTGGAAACACAAGATAGGATGTTACCACGGGAGTTGGATGTGCAGCATCCCCATCGTTGGTGCTTAGCATTATAGCCTCCTCCAGCAATGAAGCGCGGTCCAAGGGTTCGGAATAAGGAATCAAGGAGGTTATAAGAAAGGTTATTACCAGGAGGACAGTATACAGCTGAAAAGGTAACATGGAAAGGGCGAGTTGAAATGGTAACCGAGGTTGATTGAATTGCATCAGTTGGATTGGAAGGAATAAGGAAATGGGATAAGGATTTGTGGATAAGGATAAAAGAACCAGCATGGGAAGTGTTGTCTGAATGGTCTGATCTATAAGTGATGTAGTTATGTATGTAAAAGTGTGTTCTTTGTGTGAAATGAGTTTCTATCAGTAGGGCTATGTCAATGTGTTTATCATGTAGGAATAAGTCAAGTTCATCATGGTGATTATATAGGCCATTAGCATGCCATAACAGGACAGCTAGGGGTTTTGTGCTCATCGTGAGAAATTAAGCGGGATTTCGGATAGGATTCTGGTGAGAAGGTTAATGAGAGGTTTGATGGTATCTTGAAGATATTTTAGGAAGGAGGTGAGAATAGAAGTTATATCCTTGGGATGGATAGTTTGTGTGACTAGATGTACTGAGTGAGGGCTGGACTAGACGTGATATATGCGGAGCTGGGGTATGAGGAGCTGTTTTGGATTTCAAAGGTTGGGACGAGGAGTTGGTTGGAGCAGCTGGACGAGATGGAACTGGGAGTGGATGTGGTGGCGGCAATTTTACCTGTAAGGGTAGATGATAGGGAGCATTTTGATGATGTGGAGGTTAAGGCTGAGGATGAGAGGTCAGGGGCTTAGGTTGAGAAGTCTGAGGCCCCTGACGTCGTGGCTGGCTTTTCTTGATTGTGATCTCGGAGAAAGTCTGGGTTGAGTCTTGAGATCGATCTTGAGTTTTTGAAGCAGACGGCTGCGATTTGGTGACATGAGCTGGTGTTTTCAAGTTTGGAAAAATTTCCAAATTTTGAGTTTCAGGTGGCAGGGAATGAGTTTATTCCAACCTTTTTGATGCCATGAAGTGTGACCTCACCTTCTGCAAATTTTTGTAGATTTCACAACTTCTGTAGCTTGCTGGGTGATCTTTTTGACAGAGAGCACATTTTGCCGGTTCATCCCAAGGTTTCTGTAGTGTGAGAGCCTGCAAATTTATAACATAATAGACTCTTTTCTCACGGTGGGTTTCAAGGCAATCAGAAACAGACGACACTTTACTACTAATAACACTTAAAGTTAATTAGTAACTATTTTACAAATGTAATAAATTCTAGTTAGAAACAAAACTAACCAATTACACAATCTTCCTTTGATGATTGATGATTCTTGATATCTTCTTTTCTATAATGCTACATCCAACTATCAACAATGGCTTCCAGTCCTTCCCAAAAAGCTATTTCTAACTCTCAACAATGGCTTCCAGTCCTTCCCACTTCTAGCCGACGTACGTCCTCTCACCAGGCCAACCAAACCAAAAGTCGTTTCCTCTCTTCAGTCTTCAACATTCACTCGTCGATCCTACAATAATCGATTATAGTACAATCGGTCTCCTTTACTTACTATGATTTACGATGTAAATAATTTATTGATAATTTTTATTTTCTTCAATTTCTTCTTTGATTATTCTTTTTCTATAGTATATTATAGTAGAGAAACAACAAAAGTTGAAAAATTTCAATCTATGTTCTCAACAGACAATTCGGAAGGATGAGCGCCGACATCTTGCCTTTGAATGATATATTTTGTGACTACATATTTTAATAAATAAAATTGGTTAGCTTGCTTTTAAGTTTAATACTACAAATAAACATACTGAAATAAAAAATCACATAAAACCTACTAACAATTATTTATACATAAAAAATAACGATTTACTCATACAAGAGCATATTACAATATATATATACATACATATACACGTTACAGACTGTGTCAGCTGATCGAGTATAACAACTGACCGACTGCATTTATATAGACAGGCAGGCTCTCTTTCCCATTATTTTTAGTTTTCACTTCAGTCAAGATAACTGGTGCCGAAACATGGGAACTTTAGTTCCTGGAGTAATTTTCAGTCGAAAAGAAAATATTTTTTTCATTCTTCTCTTTAAATTATGGCCAATAACAGAATAGTGTAAGCAGCAGTTATAAACCTGGAGGGTCTTCTCCAACCTCAAGCTGCAGTCAACCAACTTTTAGCTGCAGGGAACCCACCTCCGGAAGTTTTTTTAGCGCAAGCTTATGCCACAAAGCTAGAATGGATTAAGGTCTGAAGGGCAACAGCCCACGACCTGAGGTGGTGTGGGACCTAGAAAAACTCACCGGAGAGACTGGAGAATTAAATAATTTTTTAAAAGGGGGCTACCGCCTAATGGGGCTAATAGAAGCGAAGATGTCATAGAATCCAGGGGACAGCAAGGATGCAAAAGCACTGAAAGCAGCGGTAGTCTGTCGTGTAAAAAGAAATATCCTTAATTAGATTCAGGCAGATGAAGGGACCTCCTGGAGGGTCATCAAAGAAAGATTAAAAAAGGCATTCGGAGAAGGACGGTGGACTCCAGAGGACATATTCATGATGATCAGAGTTAGGAAAAAACCGAGACAGTCTAGTGGGTAGTATGCCGCAGAACTCCTGGCACTCTATAATAGAATCGCTGATAAACACAGCGAGATGATGTAGACAATGCAAGTACAGGGTCAGATGCAATTCCTAGCAGTGGTATTGAAGATTCATTTGGCAAAAGAACTGGGGAAGGAGGGAATGCCGAGAGACCGCTCGTTTGTGGAATGTGTTCAAGATCTTATTGAGATAAGCACTAGGGAGGTGGAGGCCCGGTTGGAAGTAAATGAGCCGGGGTAGATCCGGATAGAATATCAAATGCCGAGAAACATGTCTAACCCTTGAAGAAGGAGAGAGCATAGAAATGTTAGGAGAGAGAGAACAAGTAACCAGGAAAATAGAGCGAGCCAAACGAAACCCAGAAACAATGGTCGGCAGGAGGACCAAAATTGTCATGGTTGCAGAAAGGTTGGGCATCTAGTAGCACATTGCCCGCGCACGAGATGCTTCAAATGTGGGACAGAGGGACATATAGCCTGACATTATTCCTATATGTATCAGTTGAGCAGAATCAGCCTGAACCCTTGGAGATCAACACACTGAGATTACGCAGGAGGAAAATCTCTCGAAGTACGAAGAGGAGTGTGCCTACAGAGGGGAGACCACATGTTGTAGAACCATCATGTGAGAGGAGAGCACAACAGTTAAAGAGAAGAGTAAGCTGTCTGGTGGACAAGAGAGCTCAAACATAATCGCCTGCCGAGAGGCCCTTGAGAGATTGAGTGATGGAGAGAGGGAACTACAGGTCAGAGTATGTAATTGTCAGTTGATCACTCTGGGTGGGCCCTGCAGCATTGAAGGGGATACAGAAATTGAATTGAGTAACTGGGGGACTAAGGGAGAGAAGGTAACAGTCCATGAAATGGGAAAAATACTCCGAGACTATCAGATAATCATTGATTGCGATCATTTGGAAAAGGTGGGAGCAAAGATAAAAAATAGTGGGGGTCAGTGGGATATTAGAATTGGAGGGAAGAGGTACATCTATCAGAAACTCGTGGAAGACGGTAAAGCGAGAATGGGCATGATTAACCAGAGGGAGAGTTGGAAAGAGGCAATACTGAACAAATATGAAGATATTTTTGTCAAAGAAGGGTAAGTAATGGGAGCTACAGGAAAAACAGTGCACAAAATCACATTGAAGCAGGATAGGGTGACATACGTGAAGGAGAGGCGATACCCCCAGGCACTTTGAAAACACATTAGGGAAGAAATAGAAAGTTTACGGAAGCAAGGGATAATTTTGGACAGGACTTCTCCCTATGACAGTCCATTGTGGGCAGTAGACAAGAAGAGTACCCAAGGCAAAAGCTGTTAAAAGTACCGGGTAGTAATCGATGATTGTAAACACAATGAGAATATCATGAGAATGAAAAATACACTATACCAAGATTTGAAGATATACTAGATAGATTAGGTGGTGTGAAGATTTTTAGCACATTGAATCTAAAGGCAGGATACAACTAAATTAAAATACACCCCAGGGATCAGCACCAAACTGTATTTACCTTTGGAAAAGGGCACTAAAAATTTACCAGATTGCCATTCAGTCTGAAAAACGCACCTGTAACATTCCAGAGACAACAGGCAAGGTGTGAGACCAGACATCCGAAGATGTAGACTCAACTGTGGAAAGACAAAGTGAGATGGAAGAAATTAATGAAATCATTAATGATAAACGTCGCCAAATCATAAGGAAAACCAGAACCTTGGGGCTACTGAAGATGGAGCATAGAAAATATGGCACCAGTAATATTGTGACTATATATATATATATATATAAGTTAAGTATTGGCGAAAGCAAAATGTCAAAAAAAAAAGAAGAAGGAATAAGATCTAACACAGTTGAACTGCTGCAAAACACTGGCTTTATTGTGTTCGCTACATCTCTTATATACCCTCGATCAGCTGATCCCCTCAGTCAGCTGACATCGAAATAACAGCTGACTCATACCGTAACTCCCCCCCACCAGTTTACGAACAATCCTCGTAAACTAATACAATATAATATAATAACATAAAAAACAAGAACAATAAAGAAAAA
>NW_027113215.1:15168-15644 GCF_000696795.3 Halyomorpha halys | reverse complement strand
CAGACCAGTTTTTTTATTTAAAAAAAAACCTCTTACTATATTTTAAAACATTGAGGTTTTTTTGGATTTCATGTCCTATTGATTGATTTAAAAAGCACTTCTGACTGGCCGGAGCATGCGTAGTCTTTAGAACAGTCTTTATGTTACAGTAATGGTTAAAAATGGTCGATGTTTTTTTAACATCGATGTTTTAGTATTGAACATCGATGTTTTTTTATCGATGTCGCATCCCTAATTAAGATTACAGACTTATTCAATTTGAGGCTTGAACTGGGGAAGTTCCATATTTCAGGAAAGGTATAAGTAGAAACTGAAGCCTCGTGGAATACGCTTGGGCTACTGGTTCGGTATCTTGGTAGATAAGACCTCTACAGACAGCTGTTCATTAGTTTAATGGTAAAAGTATCCGAGAGCTTGGGAACTCTCCTTATTTCTTTATTAGGTCTCCTCGCCTTGGCCAAACTAGACATCAAGAC
>NW_027113215.1:12982-13498 GCF_000696795.3 Halyomorpha halys | reverse complement strand
ATGAGTAGGAAATATTTTGAAGACGTTAATCGGTAAATAATAATATTGAATAGTACGCGATTAAGAATCAATAAACAGTAATCCTAAAGGTAGATATAAAAGATATTTATATCTTTATATACAATCATTTTTAAGAATTGATATTGTATTTTCGTTAAAACATTATATATCTAAATTTTGATCAAATCTTATTACATCTAATATTTATGAAATCTAAGTAAATATTTCCTAACATAAATTGAAACACTCAGTGTTTGACATAATGTTTCAAATTTCCACATAAGCTACAAATTTTCATTCTTCTGTTGACTTAAACATTTAAGATGCTAAAACCACTTTAAATAACATTGTCATAAATACCATTAAAATTAGTTTAAGTAATGTAAAGGACAATAAATAGTTTTTTGGTTCAAATACCCCACACCATTTCTCCTATAACATGGGACTAACAAATGCTGACATCACATATTGTAGAAAATATAAAATATATGATTGAAAATATAGTTTAATTTTTTT
>NW_027113215.1:9644-9964 GCF_000696795.3 Halyomorpha halys | reverse complement strand
ATTGGTGAGTTATAAAATAAATTACTTAAATATATTATCAAATGAATACTAGTACAACCTATATATAGATTTTTAATTAAAGAAATATTATTTATCCTTGTGCAAATTTTAAAAACTGATATGTTTTTAAGTAAAAAAAAAAAAAAGAAATAATCAAGTTTGAAAATCTTATATATCTGAAGTTTTAATAGTAACCCAACGAATTATAGTTAATTGACATAAATATTTTTGTCTTTATTGGTGTTTTATTTTTCTATCCTGCTTTCAGGTCAGATATAAAACAGTAGTATTAATTTTTGAGGCATTAAAAAATAATTTAT
>NW_027113215.1:6096-6544 GCF_000696795.3 Halyomorpha halys | reverse complement strand
GGGGAGAAAAATATAAACGCATCTAATGATCTTTTCTTATCAGTTTTATAAAATTAAAACTCTAGCAATATATATTTTTATGTTACGTATGCATTATTTATGACTTCTTGTTTCAGCTATTCTGGTCGGAATGTTCCTAGGATCTTTATAAAACAACCTATTAATTAAAATCTTTAATTTATTGTCCATAAATAATATTAATAGGATTATTTGAACTAATATCCAATTTGGCAAAAAATAATTGCAACATCCATCGTATCGTTTATTTATCACACAAATAAATGGTACCTTTTTTTGTTTTTTAGCAAATTATCAACTCCTCTTTTGAGGAACTTGTTTTCTATTTGGCAATTCAGTAACTTCACTTTATTATCATGATATTTAGAATCCAGATGAATATACACCCAATATCTGTACATAGAAATGACGCCTGATGTTAACTGACTGA
>NW_027113215.1:2821-3521 GCF_000696795.3 Halyomorpha halys | reverse complement strand
GTTCTGTCAATGTCTGATGTTTACGAAAAACAAATATCTCAGTTTCATTGTAATAATATAAAGAACTGTGACATCTTCGTGGTATAATCAGTATACCTTTGAACTATTTCCCACGATTCACACCTATAGGCTTTTTTTTAATTTGTTTTTTAATAGTGAATAAATTAGATTAAGGATAAATAAAGTTAAAGTCTTTATATAAAGCTGCTTAACAAATTAAATAATCTGTATTTCAACCTGACTTCAGATCTATTCAAGAAAAGAGACCATTGCAAATGTTACCCGGCTTGTTTCAACGTGAGATACACCAGTCAAACGAGGGTAACCTACGACCCTGGTCAAAGGTGAGTTGTTTATTTTTTCGAAAAAACAAAGAAAATGTCAATATTTCATTCGTAATTACAATATCAGAGAGCAGCTGTGGAACGATGCTAGTTTGACAGTTCGGGTTGAACGAAATGTTACTGAAATTTTGAGAAGCCCAACCTTCACTGACCTTCTTGTCATATGTGAGTATTACTAATGGGGTGTCTTGCCACCTTTATCTGTAACAACTTATTTGTTTATTTATTTTATTATTATATTATTTTTATATTGTATTTGTTATAGTAGAAAATTATATGGACTTTAAAAAAGTTAATATATTTTAAACAAAAGTAAACTTGATAAGTTACAGATCTTAAATTCAATGTTTTCAGTT
>NW_027113215.1:0-386 GCF_000696795.3 Halyomorpha halys | reverse complement strand
TATTGTATACTTATGTATGTATGGATTTATTGAATTATTTAGTTACCGTTCACAAGTTTGTATTAAAAATTATAATCGAAATACGAATCGAAATCGAATTTACGAATATACGAATCGAAATAGTTAATATTTTAATATTAACTTTGAATATTGATATACTAATTTACTAACACCAATTGGGCCCAGATTCCATGGCTTCGTTGTAATATAAGCCAATAAATACCTCTAATCTAATCTAAAATAATAGCTAAAAACTGATAAAATAATGTAAATTCAGAAAAAAACAAAACAAATAAAAAGGCATGATATGACTATTTCAAAATTATAAGTAATAAAATAGAAATATAATTAAAAATAATAATTACATTTATTTTAATATATCGTAC
>NW_027113214.1:743-5863 GCF_000696795.3 Halyomorpha halys | reverse complement strand
TACCAAACTACTCGCTATAATTGTCTGTTTAAAAAGTCAGATAAGTAAGACTATAATGGAGGTCCGGAGTGGAGGGTTTCATGCCATTTTTCAATTTCAGGCACTTTTTAAATAATGGCTCGATTAAACTATCTTAAAGTTTCCTCTTCCCGTTTTAAGCTAATATTTCAAACCTTATTTGGAATCGTCGCTTCCCGGGGGTCTTAGCGGAGCGGGTCCGGCGAGGAAGGATTGCATTTTCTTTTTGCTGAATCGACCAACCTACTCGCTATAATTGTCGTATATCGCTGCACTTCCTAACAACTAAACATTTAAAATTAGACACTAAAAAAGAAAACAAGATAAACCCAAGGAAAAGATGGGACCTATTGTAACCTAATTATGTCAGTTTCTTTTCTTCAATCTAAATGCATTGACATACAATTATTTTATTACGTAAATCTATAAATAAATTAGACAGCTAATGGTTTATTACTTTGCTCTCCACACTTCTATAGTCTTTGGCAAACGCGATAACAACTCTTATATTGGGTAACTAATATTTTATCATGGTTAACTAACTAGTTCATGACCGCATTGCTGAAAATGTAAATTTTTATCTAGCTTTTCATGCAAACTTCTGTTTAACGATAAGTTAACCTAAAATCTTTATTGGTTCAATGTTCTGGGTTTCAAGATTTTTCCATTTTTTGTTTATCATGAAGATCCTTTTGAGACTCTTTCTGCACTGGATTATTAATATACATTTTCACATATCTATATCATTTATTAATAGTCTACATTCGTTATTAAAAGTCAAAATGACATTTTTGCTTCACACAGCTGGTTCGTTATATCCACAATTAGAATTAATACTCCGTCGTAAATCTGATGCGGTGAGTCCTATTGTGTACATTGCACTACCGATTCTTGCAGAGAATTGATCTTCTACAAAATTCCGCGATCTGGACAACAGGTAGGCCATTTCTGAAAATTTAAGACAAATATACGTGTTAGTGTTAAAAAAAATAGATAAATAAAAATAACAGAAATACTAAAAAAGTTTTAATTTTGCTTATTTTATAGTGCTACCAATGGGTAGTTTCTCTACATGCTTGTACCATACCATTATGATTTCCTCAAATTTACTTGTTGTATTTTATGAACAGTTGTAAATATCAATAAATAAATTGAATAAAACAAATTTGCTTATTTGAAAAATTGCAAATCTCCTATTTTCCCGAATACAAACCTCTCATCTCTCTGTCTACCATTTTAAGTCTCTCTCTATATTATAAAAAAAAAATTGTGGCAGTCTTGGGACTGGCTGACAGAAGCAAAACTTCTGGGACTTAAATGTATTATTTTAATGTCTTAAAATTTTGTTAATAATGATCATGAGTTCCCTCTTATAGCATAAAGCAGAAAATATTAGTTCCGGAATAATTAGAATCAAGATAAGACCTACCGGTTCACTATTGTAAACAGTTAATATTGTGTTTATGTTCAAACAAGCCACTTTATTACTGTTTGTTATTATTATTATTGTTTATTACCCGAATACAGCGAAATCCCAAGGAGAGTTTCTAGGAGTGTCTAAACCTCCTCATTTTTAGGTTCATTACAATGTTCAAGCAAACGGCCCAACCGATTTTTTAGTTTGATGGCTCAGATTATGATTCTATTGAAAACACTTGACCTCAAAATACTAAAATTAAATCTGCCGTCAGTTGCGTTTAGGACATTTTTTTGTGCACAGTGCTCAAATGATGTTTAAGTTTGGTGTTTCGAATTACTCAATAATCTCTCGTTAGTGTTTTGAAACAATTTGGGCTCAAAAGACTGACTTTTTTAAAAATTTCATAACCTTCTTAAATGACCTGCCAAAGGCTGTCATAAGAAACAACCCATCACAAGTTACTTTCTGTAAAGGTGCAATACACGTTTGCCAGACGCCCAACTAGCAGACTTCACAAAGAACTCGGCATCTCACTGCCAAATCAATTTATTTTAAATAACTCATCACAGCAGTTTCGTATACATAATCTCATGCATTGCAAGATTCTGTGATTTTGAAGTATTTAATCCTATATTGAATTCAATTATATTCTTAAGTTACTGTTACAGATTTGCCAAACAATGGCCAATTCGTGCATGTGCAATCGTGTGGATGGGTTAGTGAGATTGGCTGGTACAAAATGGCCGGAATTTGTGGCTGACTCGTCGTTTGTTGGCTGTACAATCAAAAGGCGTTTGGACAAGTATGTGCTCTATCCCCATGTTTGTGCTCAGTATTGTTTTGAAACTGCTAACAGATAAATATTTGTGCTAAACAAGTTTTAATAAATTAAATAATTTTCCTGATTGTTAATCAATAAATAACTATAGTTTAAGATTGTGTGTTTAAAAATTATATCAATCGGCTGGAAATACATTGTTTCAAATCCATTCAATTAACTTTAGTGGTTTATTTTTGTAAAAATGTAAATTTATAGGAATGTTATATATCTGAGCAATTAAATTAATAAGTATCTAATTAAAATACAAGAACGAAAGTCAAGTTTTTATAAAGATTATCTAATATCATTTTTATCACCATCTTCTTTGCCGATATTTTTATTTTCTTTCACTTTACCTCTCTTCATTTTGTTTCTTTTTATTATAAAAACAATGTATATAGAAAGTAATAGTCAACAAATGTTCGAGGTTTTTGTTCATTTACCAAGCATACGTAATTATTTTGAATTTGGGTAAAGTTGCAAACGTGTAGGTCCGGCTTAATCCGGCTCTGAAGCAAATAATTGTAAATCAACGAAATCGATGGGAAACCCTAAAGAAGGGAACTGCCATTGTTGGCAGGCTAGAAACATTAATGCAATTACATGGGTAAGGCTGTAACGAGGAAATTAAACTATTCATTATTACTGTAAGAAATTAGTATGTACATGGTGCGTTCACAAAGTTAAGACTGGTCTCAGAACCAAAAATTGATTAATCATTTTTATACAGCGAAATCAAGGCCTTCAATATAATAAAACCATCCGACACCCTGTTTTTTCATTGTTCGTTGACTCCCTGGAGATCTACGCAGATAAGGCTTAAGGGACTGCTTGGAGTGCAGGAACCACGTCGAGTCGCCTTTCTTTCAGGTATCTTTTTAGAGTGACTGCAACAGTATTGCTCCGCTGAACTTGTCTAAAACTTCGGCGGTGGATAGCGACGTTCGAGAGAGCGCATAAAGTTCGCTGTCCACAATTATTCAAATAATATTGGACCCTCAGCCTAAAAATTTTGCAAACACACCATATATTTATATCAAAGAGATAATACTTATTTCTCATAATTTGTAGTGTTATTCAAGGTACTTAATACTTCCAAAATATAAAAAATTAATTCTCAAGTTGTGTTCATAAGCAATGCTGTTAAGGGATAAAATCGAAATTGTATTATAATGATTATTTTCTCGAAACAATTGTCGGATTGATTGTTAATTTTTAATTATAGGATTGATCAATATCCGAACTTAAATATTTTCTTACCGCTTTTAAAGATAAATCCTTGCTTACACAGATACACCACTGCGAAATTGATGTAGTCAGTGTCAATAATTTGAGCTTGGTAGACTTTTCCTACTAAGCCTTAAAAAAAAAAAAAGTTAAAAAAAAGTGACAGTCAAATTAAATACATCATAGTTTTAGAAGATAAAATTACCTCCATACATATCAAACCTTATGGGTAATACGGCTGAAATATTTGAAATAATTTGTGTGAGACTGCTGCCATCAATGGTTACATAGTTTTCCAAACTGAAAACAAATGATCATATCATGTTCTTATAGCAATTTGTATAAAATAATTAGTTCTTAAAGCTATATTATTAATTTATTTGTTTATGAAAACTTATATAACTTTTACTGTACTTTTTCTTTTGCATTAACTAACAGAATTGACATAATAAAAAACTGCAAAGTACTAACAAATTTTAACTTCAACTTGGACCACAGATTGATCAGGACCACCCTCAGATTTGATAGAATGAAAAAACAAGACCTTTCCATTTCACAACAGTCACAAGAAACATAAACACCGAAGTTTTTCAGAAAATAATGGAAGAAACAAGACAATATATCGAAAGTGAAAAGATAAACAGCGACATCCAAGAATTATATATAGACGTTAGAAGTAAAATGCAGAAAGCATCAGGTCATGCAAAATTAAAATTGTACAGACACAACGATTATCGCTCAAAATTCTCCGAGAGTACGTTGCAATTGATAGAGCAAAGGAAAAAAATCTATACTTAATCCAACCGAAAATAATAATTCTCAACTAAATAAACTAATCAGACACAACATTAAACAGGACTTAGGATTATAAAGAGCAAAGAATAACTGATGTATTAAATAACAGCCGTTCGATCAAAAAAATTAAAAAAGAACTAAGCGAAGGAAATTTCTGGCCAGCAAATCTAGGAAACCAGAAAGAAGTCATGGAAAGTAACAGGCAATAAATCATAAAATCAGTCAAAGTTTTTTTTCAAGAACAATATCAAATATCTCACCAAAACAAAAGCAACCAACGTTGAAATGTATTATTTTGTAATACCGAATATGACAACTGAAGTAGAAGCAGTTATAAAAAGTCTAAAAAATAATAAATGTACAGAAGACGGAATAAGAAATGAAGTTTTGAAATCTGGAGCTGGAGCTGGCATAAGCTACGTTAGAAAAATTAAGTGGGCCTGGGAAATCATGAGACAGCTCATGAGGAAATCCAAAGACAGCTGGGTGAGGCGAGCTGCAGAGTTGATTCCCAAGGACAAAACGAGACCAAGGGGGCGACAACGCAAGGGCTTGGCCGACAAAATAACAAAACAGTGTGGCTGTTCATTATGGATGAAGCACGATCAAGATAGGGAATTGTAGAAAACTAAATACCAAGGTTCGGCTAAAAAGACTCTAATCTTCCACACGGGAAGGTCATGTTTCATATCAAGAATATGTTTAACGTATATATATATATTTTTTTTTTGAAAATTTTTGATAGATTTATTTATTGATAGATATTACAATCTGCCACACAGTCGTGGGCAATAGGTAATATTGATGAATGATCTCATACATACTAAAATAAAATAAATA
>NW_027113214.1:0-443 GCF_000696795.3 Halyomorpha halys | reverse complement strand
GGGCAGAATGGCCAAAAAGCGGAATAAATTCAATATCTTGAGAATGGATTAACATAGAAACCTGGGGCCGGTCTCATTCGACTCAGAACAAAAAATACATCAATTTCAACTGTTTTTATTGACATTTTGAAGAAAATTAAAGGACTAATGAGGAAATGAAAGCCTATTGGTTAGAAAAAAAATTCTGGAATTTTCGGAATACGTATATATTAATTTTTTTTATATATGCATATATAGTTGACCGTAAAGATTTAAATATAAGAAGATAATCCTTTAAATATAAAATAATCCTGTTCAACCGTTCGCTTTGAACAGCCCTGATGAAGCCCTGTAAAGTGGGGCAAAACATCAGACATTAAATATAATATAATTACTACATAAGTTAATATAAATACTACTCAGGCGATGACCTATAAATTGGTTTATTCTATTATATCAACATT
>NW_027113213.1:4085-5303 GCF_000696795.3 Halyomorpha halys | reverse complement strand
ACCAGTGTTGGTAGACATTACCTCTTTCCTCGATTTGCCTAACAGGCGAATTCGATTTAGTGAAGAGAACAAAGACAAAATGGACCCCGCCTGGAATGTAAGATGAGGCGTTGGGGCTCCGGTAATTGTTTACATCGCTTGCATCAGGAGGTTGTTTTAGTTTTTATGGTAGTTATATCACCCGACCACATGCTTTCTATATCTTAATTATTATTATTATTTAATTATTTTATTTTCTCTTTAATTATTATTATTATTTGTTCTTATTTTTCAATCTTCACGCGGAGGCCCTTCACCTCCAAAGATTTAAGTAGAGTTCTTCAAAAAATGATCACCTCAAAGTAGCAACGGAAGAAAAAGATTTTATTCATTATGATTTATGTTCTCCTTACATAATGCGGTTTATTAGTTCCGTTTTTATGTTTTTTTGTTTTAGAGGGATAGGAAAAAAAATATGGTAAAGTTGCGTTGGGATTATATTTGAACTGAAATGGCAATTTATGTTACATTAGAAGAATTTCGCTATACTGCGATGACGGCAAAAATCATAACACCACGGCAGTGAATACGACAATAGCTGCAATGACTTTAAACTACCAACATGTAAACGCGATTTTACGTGATTATTGTGAACACTATCCTACACATTCTCTATTACCAACTTATATATAATAGATTTTTAATTTTAATTTTCTCCTAATCGTTGTACAAGATACCTATTAAATTATTTCCATATTTTTTGCTTCTAAACATTTTCAACCAAGACTTAAAAGATTATTACGCAAGCATTTTAAGGTGATTTTATAATTTGTCACGGGCGGCGACCTCAATTTTTTAGTGCATAAATGTTACAAGAAACTAAGCGTGGAGGGATTATAAACTAATGTTGCAAAATCAGAAAAAAAAATACAATGATCATAATGTCGAACAAATAAATTTCAGATTTATGTGGACCATAAAACTTTTATTAGATCTGAATAAAGAGGGCTAGAAAAGAAAAAAAAATCTATTCAAAAAGAAGCATAAAAAAAAAACTAAGCATAGCATGCGACAAAGGCACCAACAAATAGTCGAAGGGCTCAACGGTAATTTGTACTAAAGGGCTAGATTTAGTGGAGGCTTATTGTAATACTACAATATAATAACAGAGGGCAGTGTTTGGGTATCGTTGTTTGTTTAGACAGTGGGGTCTGCTGGCAACAGGGTGGGTCCCTCTGT
>NW_027113213.1:2738-4035 GCF_000696795.3 Halyomorpha halys | reverse complement strand
GGTAATTTGTACTAAAGGGCTAGATTTAGTGGAGGCTTATTGTAATACTACAATATAATAACAGAGGGCAGTGTTTGGATATCGTTGTTTGTTTAGACAGTGGGGTCTGCTGGCAACAGGGTGGGTCCCTCTGTGCCAGCTGGAGTCATGGGGTGCGCCACCCTTTCGCACTATTTGGAAACATTTTTCGAATAGAAAGCTTAAAACCTGGAGTTTGATGATGTTTTCATCGCATTAGACATCAGTAATTAAAAAAAACAATTTAAATGCTCAAAAATGAATTAGAATTATATCACATACATTTTGAAAACTGAGAGATGCATAGCAATAAGGGAGATTTTTTCAGTTTTGGTCGTTTTCTTTAATAAGACGGGATTTCAAATATTAAAAAATTGCTCCATCTCAGTGAAAAAAGTTTCGAAGTTTAGTTCTAACCTTTTCTACTAGATAGAAGCATCTCCACTTGAGTTAATAGGAGTATTCATGATCTTTAGTTTTTTATGCTAAAGAGCATTAAATGGAAACAATTGTGTTAAATGGAGAAATATCCTAATTTGTTTCTAACCTGGCTTCTCTTTCATTACATGATAATCTTCCAAGGTGTTAGAAAAGAAGCTTGCCTCGAGATCTCCTCAAGAAATGTTATTGAACTCTACACAAGCCTGTACCGTGCCGTGGTGTAACTAACATAACCCAGTATTATTCCCAGCTGAAGAGGCTCTAACCATCCCAGTATTTCCTAGCTTCCTTTCTATTCCAAGTAATTAGTACTCAGCGCCTCTCCTATATCCTAGAAAACCTGTAATTCAAATTCTCAGTCCAATCCCGTAATACTAGGTCCCGTTTATCTGACATCTACCCTCCACCTCACCGAACTCCATTCCCTCTAACATACGTCATGTACCTACCCTTCCCTTGTTTAAATCCCAACTATTTAGCTACATTTTGCTTCACCAATCTAATCCAGTATTATAATAGTACAGATATTTTGTAATTACCTTTTTGTTTTGTTTATTATTTTGTCAGTTAGTTTTTTAATTAATCTATTTTTTCTTCTCTGTATGTAAGTTATAATTAAGTTTAGCCACACTGTTTTATGGCCAATAAATGTTATTATAAAATTAAAATTACCTTTGTAATTGTTCTAAAGGGACCTAGTCTCAGAATAATAAACTATTTTTCATTTCATTTTATAACATCAAATTTACTTGTTGTATGTATTTTTAATACAGATTTAAATATCAATACATAAATAAAATTTTAAAAAACAAAACAATTATTTCACGATTATTATATA
>NW_027113213.1:0-1034 GCF_000696795.3 Halyomorpha halys | reverse complement strand
GTTGTACAGACCGAAATGGATTGTAAAAGGAAACTGTAGGGGTGAAAAAAAAATTGTTTATTATATCCTATAATTGTATATCTTTTTTTTATGATTATACCATGTATGTGTAATTTATATATGCCCGATTACGGATTGAAAAGTATGCTGTGTGAGATAGCAACCTAATGTATTTAGGCAGCATAGATGAATGAATAAAGTATTTCTCTCTCTCTAATCTTTACATATTCAGTGAATAAAATTACATGTCTAAATTGTCCAGCAATATATCAACACAGTAATGATTTTAAAAAAACAAGGAGAAGGATTTCAATAACAGCACTAGTTCAGCATTCAGCAAAAAAACAGCACAATTTTGATTTTGACAATACCACAATTTTACATTAAAAAAAATAATACATTCAAAAGAAAAATACTCGAGTCCATTAACATATCAGAAAAACTAATTATACAGTAAATTTTAAAACAGACACAAGACATCTGAACCAACACTATGCAAAGATTATAAGCAAAATTAATTTATGAAAAATATGAGATAAATTAAATGTGGATAATTATAATTAATTTTGATATGAAATGTAATAATATAAGAAATAGGAAATTTAACCAAAATATAGTTTAAAGAAATAAATTATATGTCTGACCTGAGCATAAGTAAGGTTACAAATATTGTGATAAATAATAATAGAGAAAATTAACTGTGATCAACATTTTTAATTTTTAATTTAATATGAAGATTTGACAAAATAAGTAATCAGACATAAGATAAGGACAGCTTATTAACAAAATTATATAATTCCCTAATGTTTTAAAGTCTCATAGGGCAATTTTGGACTGAAATTAATGGGCATGACCTGGGCAGAATAGACTGCATAACGTTTTTTTAAATTGATGTTCTAAAATTATATTAAGGTATGATAATAGGTATTAATAATAATGTTATTTGTTTGAAATTGTTAAAAAATATATGTATAATAAAAGCTGTTAGCTTGTAGATTCTCCTTGAGGATGGCCGAATTGGCCGAAACGTCGGA
>NW_027113212.1:0-1612 GCF_000696795.3 Halyomorpha halys | reverse complement strand
AATATAAAATTAATTCATAGTCACACTACCTCTATTTACTTGTTATTATTATTATTATTCATTTTATTTATTAATTTTTTTTCCTCTCTCTTTTCTTCTCTCATCCCTTTTTTAAATTAACTTGTTTCTTTTTACTATTAGAAGGCAATTGTTTGTTTTATTTAAGTGTACCAATATCATTATTTTTTGTTATTAATTTTAATTTCCTCTTTTATTAAGAAGCATTATTGTTATCTATTTATTTTATTATTATTATTTTTTTTTTAATAAGAACATTGTATATAGTTAGGGGTGTCATTTGTATAACTATATCCCCTCATAATCAACTGTTAAAATATATATAATATAAGTTATATCAACCATGTACCAGTTATGATCTGTTATAAAGATAAAGTAAAATATAAAATTAATAATGCGATCATACCAGAAAAAGGCAATCCATCCACACTGGAGTCGCTCCACTAAGACCCCCAGTGAGAGTCGGTTCTATATCAGTTTTGAAATATTTACTTAAAACGGGAAAGAAGAAACTTTAAGATAGTTAAATATTGCTCTATTTAACTATCTTAAAGTTTCCTCTTTCAGTTTTAAGCAAATATTTCAAAAGTGATATAAGACCGTCGATAGCGGGGGGTCTTGGTGGGGTGGGTCCGGCCGGGAAGAATTGCCTTTTTTGTGGTATGATCTCCTCTTGTGAGATTGTAACACGTCGTACATTGACCAACTTACTCGCTTTAATTGTCTGTTAAAAAAGTCTGATAAGTGAGGCTACCACGGAGAGCGGGAGAGCTGGGTTTCACGTTTTCCAATTTCAGGCGCTTTTTATAGATTGCTCTATTTAACTGTCTTGAAGTCTCTTCTCGTTTTATGCAAATACACGTGATTAGTTTACTCGTGTTTAAGTAATATACGATTAATTATTAAAATAAATAAACTAGCATACAATCAGTAGAAAACACATCAGCTGTATAAAATGATATAATAATACTAATGTGACGACGCTACGACCAATGAAGAGCCAGGGATTCAGTATTTTGTTAGCAAGTTCTGATTTTCGAACAGCAGTTGTGCAAGGGTGTTATTTGTTTAAGATCGCGCTTCAGATTGTTCCCCTATTAAGGGTACCTGCTTTGTAGAGGCTGAGTGTGCCCTTGAAAGGCGGTCGAACCCACAATTATTGTAGTTATTGCTATTGCAATAATTAATTGTATAAAATAATATATATTTAAAAGAAATCCTATCTAGCCAGAAATTATAATAATAATAAAAATAATTTAGTTTAAACCCTATATAAAAATTAAAATATATCTGTTAGCAACTGAGTATGTTCCGTAATAATTGATGCATCCCAATAGAGCTTGAGGGGAATTTTTGAAGGAGTCCGTTTGGGTAGTACTTATAATGTAGGGTCTTATCATCAAGTTATAAGTTGAGCTTCTCCGCCGGGGCCTGGTGTAAAATATTGGCCACTTTGTTATACCTCCGGTACCAGCAAACACTCCACATCCAACAGTGGTATGTTGGATTGATTTCAGCGTTACTGAGCATAATCCACACTTATCCGACGTTGTTGCATCTTTTAAAACATTTTATTATTATTATTATAAATATT
>NW_027113211.1:0-1865 GCF_000696795.3 Halyomorpha halys | reverse complement strand
ATTTTTTCATACACATAGTTTGATTATGTTCATTTTCTTTATCCTTCTGTTTATATATATTTTAAGAGAGATTGTAGTTATTTTTATGTGTTTTTTTTTCTCATTTATTTATTTTTATTCTTATTTAGTATGAATGTGATTTTTCACATTTTTTATTTTTGTGATGCGGTTTTTCTGGAATAAAATAACCTTCCACGGGCGAGTACGTTAAGTATATCATTATTTACGGCTTAGTTATATTCTCTAGTATAATAATAATAATCTGTACCGCTACAACCCATAGAGGGTCAGGGTTCAGTACTTTGTAAAGAAGTACTGTTACTAGACCAACGGTTGTGCAAGGAGGTGATTTAGTCAGAATCACGCTCGACCGCCAGATTTTTACCTAATTTAGGGTACCAAATTTAAGAGGGTGTACCCCAGGAGGGCTCCAGAACCCATCAGGAGTTAACTTACAGCTACAGTATTACAGAAAAAAATTTCCTGCTCAGCCCGATTCGAACTCGGGTCCATAGAGTTAGTAGCCACGCGCTTTACCCCGCGGCTACGGCGCTCCCTAGCGTCTCTAGTATAGTCTAAGTAAAAATGAAACCTTCTTGTTCAAGAAAATAACGTGCATAATATTTTTTTTTTACTTGAAATTACTTTTTTATTTATTTAATGTGATTAACAACTGTACAAGTAATAAATACAATAAGTAAATATGTTGCATGTTTCATTTACACTTGAAAATCTTGGGAAGGAACCACCCTTTGGTCGTACTTCAAGCATTAATTTAAATTAGAAGGACCCGTGGCCTTCTTCTTTCCAGACGCCTTGGAGGGTTATTAGGGATTGTTAAGGATGAAACGTTAAGAATTGATGGGTTAGGATGGGTAAGGACGCATTTGGAAAGAAAAGACGCATATCTGTTTTGGGCCAAATCTGGAACGGGATGTTAAGGTCATTGTGAATGAGTGTATTTGTAACGTAATAAGAATCATCAAGGATTTTACGAAGGATTGGATGTGGGAGGAATTTTATGGCTTGATAGAGCCCCAGAGCTCAATTTCATATGTCCAAATTGGTCTGATTATCGTATTGTATAATAATTTTTTGTAGTTAATGAGAAGTTTAGAGCGTTTGTCAAGTAGGTGTTGTAGCAATCGGAATCTACGAGCAGTATCTTCAGTCTTGTGTGTGGATGGAGTCGTAAGTATCAAATCTGTTCAACAGGCGTTAGTGGATTGTTTAGAAAGGATACTGTAGGACAGAAGGGTGGAGGTTTACGACGGAGAGTACAGGTGATCTGATGGGATTTGTCAGGATTTATTTTGATTCTCCAGTTTTTACACCATTCTTCAATAGATGTTATGTGTGTCTGTAGTGTTTGTGATGCATTAGTTGGGATCGTTGTTTACAGACAGTATACATGTGTCATCACATCATGTGTGTTGTTAGGACTGTGTTAGGGGGGTTGGGATGTCAGCTGTATAAACCGTATAAAGAATGGGACTTTAGATACTACCTTGAGGAACACCGGCGAACTGAGAAAAGAGAGATGAGTAGGCTAGGTTATGATTTACTTTAAAAGTTCTATCAGAGAGGTAGGAGCGGGTTATAAGGAAATTTGTAGGGGGTAGGAGTTGACGAAGTTTATAGAGCAGACCTGGATGCCAGACTCGATCAAAAGCTTGTTCAACATCGAGGAAGACTCCCGTGCAGTTCATCCCGCGCTCCAATGTGGAAGATATGACATCAACCACTCGATGACTCGGTTGTATGGTAGAATGCTATGTTCTAAATCCAAACTGGTGGTCAGGAATAACATGATATGAGTCAAGGATTGGATAGAGGCGTTTTAATAAGAGTTTTTCTAGGATTTT
>NW_027113210.1:3116-3895 GCF_000696795.3 Halyomorpha halys | reverse complement strand
AAATATGGAACATTGAGGTCCTGATGGATGACTTGATTTGTGACAAACTAAGGAGCATTAAGGATTTTGGATTGTAACGATTGCATACGAAAGAAATTCGATGGTTTAGTGAAGCCCCTAAGCTCAATTCCGTAACTCCAGGTAAGCCTTATTATAGTCGTATAAATGAGTAAATAATATTTTTTAAATAAATAAGTAGTTTTTTGTAGTACTGATTTTTTTAAATTAAGAGAATTTTATTTTTTTATGAATATACGAAAATTAGACCTGAATTCAAAAAACAAAAAGATATGCCTATACCGAAATGTTCATACAAACTTTTTTCTATGATAATTTTTAAATACATATACACACACAAACATACTCTGATAATATATAGTGAATAGGAATAAGAGAGAAATTGTATTTATTGTTTATTTATTTATTTATTGTTACTTTTTCTCATGTTCACTTTTTTTATTTATTTTTTATATAACAGCCTTGGAGACCATGCGAATATCATTACTTTTGGCTTCTCTCTTGTTTTTCCTTTCCTTCCATTTTTCCTTCATTATCTCTGCGTGCCTTTGTTTTCTTTCCTCTGTCCACGCGAATCCCTTTTTCGAATTTATCTTTCCCACAAGAACCTTGATTTCTTTCGGTCTTTTCCTATATCTTTCTCCGACCAAACAGTATTATTCCTAGTCTTTCCGTTTCTTATTTCATCAGCCTGATGTATCCTCCTGAGGTTTAGTATCCTCGAATTTTGTGGAATATTTCCTTGTTTAGTCTTTCCGGGG
>NW_027113210.1:0-781 GCF_000696795.3 Halyomorpha halys | reverse complement strand
TGATATTATTAAATGATTTCGTGTGCAAACATTTACATAAAATCTATTTCAAACCAATAAATTATTGCGTAAATTATAATTAAAGGTATTTTTAAAAATTATTTAAGGTAAAAGGAAATTATTTTTTTTTTTTATGTTTGGGTTGACAATTTACACACAGGAAAGAGCTAAATTGGTTAATATTTGAGGGATTAAAGCCATACCACATTTTGTTACTATTTTTTTTTGCGACCAAGACTCTCATTGGAGTCCTATACTGCCTGACCATGGTCGTGGGTCAAAGTTTTTCATTTTGTGGGACCGCGATTCAATGAAAAAATTCAACGCCCCAGGACGGATTCGAACCGGCACCGCTAATAGACATGAAATTGGTAAGACTGTCTTAACAACTGAGCTATGGGCCCATTTTGTTACCATTGATTTGTTTCTTAACAAATAAATACTATATTGTTTTACTAAACTATTGTCATATTAAAAACATTGCTTTTAGGTTATATAACGAATTTTTTAAAAAGTTTTAGTCAAAATTCTACACGGACTTCGACAGAAGGATGTTTTTTCCATTGGCAATATGTCTGCTTTTAATTATTGTATGGATTAGCGCTTTGTATAGTTTTTTAATAAACGCATTTTTTAATTGAATTGAAATTGAAAATTCAATATTTTCTAAAAATTTAAATTCTTAATTAATTTTTTTTCTTGTTCAGGACTTGAAATGAGTCCACATATCGACCAATTTCATATCCGTATGAATATTTTTTTTTCTTGACTGTATATAATG
>NW_027113209.1:0-1527 GCF_000696795.3 Halyomorpha halys | reverse complement strand
TTGAATTGCTCAATGAGACACTGTAGTCTCAGAGCATCATGGTTTATTGTAAAATTGTAAATAATTTCAAGAACAATAAAATCTCTCTCTCTCTCTCTCTCTCTCTCTTCCCCTCCTCCCTCCCCCCTCTCATGGTTCATTTTCCAATTCAATGTAAAATCTGTCCGTGATAAATAATTTATCAAGCTTGGAGTGTAGTGATAAATAGTAAGATGAAAACCCATTCTTCGATCGCTGTTTTGAGGCCTTAATAAGATAAATAAAATAAATTATATCAAATTAATTCTCAAAACTCTTTATTAATACTAAATATACAACGTTTCGGCCAACCTGGCCATCCCTAAGGTCAATAATAACTATAAATTCACACCTCATCCAACTATTAACAATTTTTCGCATACTATTTGGCTCGGGTCAAATAAAATAGTAAAATTAATGTGTTATATGTCAGAAAATTATATGTCACTATTTCATTTAAATATAATTAATTTTAATTGCAATTTATGTAAATACTGATATCAGGTTTTACTAGGGTAAGGAAGGTTAAATAATATTGTTGATAAGTGAGTGATATAAATAAATGATAAATAAATCCTGGTTGGCCGAAACGTTGGACATTTAAAGTATTAATAAAGAGTTTGACAATTAATTAAATAGAATTTATTTTATTTAAAGTTTGAAATAGTCTCGAAGAAGTAATAAGATTATATATAAACACTGTCTTTCATAATTACTAAAATGTTTTTAAATATATAATATATAATATTAAGAATATTACTAACTCCTACTTTTGACAAACGGTGGTAGCATATTGCATGTATAAAATATACATACACTCGACCGCCAGATTTTTACCCAATTAAAGGTACCCACTTCAGGGGGCTGGGTGGATCCAGAAGGGTTTCCGAACCCATGGGGCTGACTCACGACTACAATGGGACATAAAAGAAGTAACTCTCTATTATATAAAATATTCTTTTAGTGATCACTGTGTTTTACTCTCTTAATAATTTCTGAAGAGTCTGCGGTTTCTTCTTCTTGCATGCTATATGTATAGCTTAATGTATGTATTCAATAACCTATTTCGTCAGGAGGGTACGAAGAAAATTTGAATAAATAAAATCGGGAGCGTATTTGCCTTCCAAATTGTAACATACAGAACTACAGAATACATTTAAATTACAGTTGTAAAATTTGAGTAACGCGTCGTAAATTAAATGAACAGCTTCAAAATTTCTGGGACCTCCATAGCTCAGGTGGTTGAGGCGCAGGTCTTTGTGACCTGGAAACTTTGGCAGTGCCGGTTTGAATTCGACCTGGGGTGTTGACTTTTTTTCATTGCTGTGGCGGCCCACGTAAGTAGTAATTTATATAGTAGGGGTTGGTCCGTTAGGCAGTCAGATGGTGCCCCCTAGTTATTGTAAATTTATTTTATTTTTTTTCCAATCCTTACAATCCAAAATCCTTCGTAAAATCCTTAATGCTCCTTACTTTGTCACAAATCAAGTCA
This sequence comes from Halyomorpha halys, assembly GCF_000696795.3. Taxonomy (NCBI): domain Eukaryota; kingdom Metazoa; phylum Arthropoda; class Insecta; order Hemiptera; family Pentatomidae; genus Halyomorpha; species Halyomorpha halys. The sequence goes on along the minus strand of NW_027113209.1, from coordinate 17 downwards.
TCCATCAGGACCTCAAT
>NW_027113208.1:870-1964 GCF_000696795.3 Halyomorpha halys | reverse complement strand
GAGTCCATCAATGTTATAATCCGAACCCCATTTCTTCATTTAATATATGACTAGCCCATTCCGAGGTATGCTCTTGACAATTAATGTATGCTCTTGAGAAAAACACTTCTTAAATAAGTCATTCTAAATCTACAAAACAACCTAGATAACGTACAAAATACAAACAATGACCAAGAAATTAACCTATAAAGGACTACTTTTTCTTAAAAAGATTACATGGAGCTCAGCCTTTATGATTTAAGAAATATACTAGACATGGAAGTCTCGCCTGAACTTGTGCGACTATAACAAATGACAATGAAGAAAATGAAATGTGCTGTCCAAATCCAAGTTGATATGCCAGACTACTTTGGAATGCATAGAGGACTGCATTAAGAATATTTCTTGTTTAACATTGGTTTCATTTTTGATGCCTCTCCTTGTCGCGTACGCCGGAAGTCTACGAACACGCCGCAACTGCGATGCCGCCTGAAATTATAAATTATAATTTGAAATTATAAATACTATGACCTGGCTTGCCCCTACCACCATAGCATATTCCGGTACTAGCTGGCCAGCCTCTGTGAGAGAAGCAACCTTTCTCGAGATCCTGAAGCGAATTCGCTTGGTATCCACCATTTTGCCTACCACTCTACTTGGACGGGGGAAGCGGCTGTAAAACGCAAACGTGACCGCAGAGGCAACAACGCCACCAGATAAGCCATTATAATTTCTTAATGAATGAGACCCCCCCGTATCACTGTTCATATATAAAATACAATCGTTTCTATCAACTAATACACTAACCAATAGTTTGCCCCTTCATGGAATAACACTTGATAAAAGAAAAATATAGATATGTTCACTAGTAATCAGAAAAACAAGCCTCATAATTCAAACCTTCGTTCCGCACTAATTTGGAACAACGTTTAAAGATACAATCATGGTTCTAGCAAAAAGGCAGAAGCAGGATCTATGATCTTAACACGCTTCCTTGGTGTCCAACACTATGAAGTTACAGGAAGACCTGAATCTACATGAGGTGTAATATCACCAAATACGTTGTTACTCGACGTACCACAAATGTTTGTTGTTGGATTAAGAGCTAGTGGGAG
>NW_027113208.1:0-820 GCF_000696795.3 Halyomorpha halys | reverse complement strand
GGAAGACCTGAATCTACATGAGGTGTAATATCACCAAATACGTTGTTACTCGACGTACCACAAATGTTTGTTGTTGGATTAAGAGCTAGTGGGAGAATCTTCACCATATAAGTTGGAAGCCTATAGGGGTTTAAACTTACCTACCTGTTTGCATAGGTAACCACCCTGTAAACAAACACAGTAATTTGCTTGGGACTAATTTTTAACAAAAAAGTTTATATGGAACCCACACGTCAAGACAAAACGTAAAACATTATATACCCCAAAGACTATTCCATTTAATATTACGTGAAAGTTGTAAAGAATTTTCTTCTCATTTAAGATTAGGCAACAAACATTTACGACGAAACAACGATTACTGAGATTTTTAATAAGCTTAAAAATTGCTAACAATTTCATCGTGTTCTAGCCTCAGAAAGTTTTGGAAAAATCGGTTTTCATATGCTGGCCTCAATGTATACATAGTATATAATATATACATTAAACCAAGCTAGTGGTAGACATAGTTTAGTAGTATAATATAACCTATTTTTGGCTTAGAGGAACAACAATCAGTCTATATTTAGAGGTTTCAAATTATTTATGTAAACATTAAAATTTTACAATGTACACTGGAAAAACAATGTACTCACGAACTTGTAACTATGAGGTTTTTGTACCACAACATATGTTGAACGTCGTTTTAACATTTGGGCTGTTTTTCAAATTAATTTTATATATGAGTTGGTATTAGGACACTTTTCGTTGTTTTTCAAGGCCACAGAATATTCAATATCTTGTAATAGAATTATTTTATACATAAAAATATATGTATAACCTC
>NW_027113207.1:185602-214996 GCF_000696795.3 Halyomorpha halys | reverse complement strand
ATCTCTACAAAAGTTAGTTATAAGACAGCTTAAACTACTCAATATTGTTTTCAATAGGACCTGATCTCAAGAGGTAAATAATGTAATTTAATGTAGGTACATATGATGATTACTATTCTAAATATCTGATTGTAAATAAAATATTAGATATGGAAGCTATTCAAGAGGAAAATATTAAGAATGCCTCTAATCGTTTACGGAAACTAAAAAAACCACCTGAAGAGTTTAAGATCAGCGAAGAACACGAGGAGCAGCTGACGGAACTTTTCCGTCTATTTGAAGCAGATGTGGAGCATGGTATTGGTGAAGGAAGAATTTCGTCCAAACACATTAAGGTAATTAATTAATTTGCCTTACCCTATTTTTTCCCGATCCCTCTAGAACAGAAAAAACATGGATTACGTATGGTTATATAATTCAGATTGAATATTACCTTTTTCTACCAACGGTATTTGAAGGTGTTTTCCCTATTAGTGGTGTCCATTTCTTTACATGCATAGCTTTTTCAATCTTGTAGAGTATGATGGTGAGAGCTAAATTAGGGTTGAAATCATTGCTGCCGATTCTCCCCACCAAACAATGCCCACAACCTTACCCGTTCTTGAAGAATCAGTAACGTCATTATAACTGTGATGATTGTTACAGTCATACACTGTGTCTTAAGTGGTAGTTTAGTACAAGTATGTCAGTGGACTAACAGCAAACTGTCGCAACCTATCTACCTTAACTAATGTGATGATGATGATGATTGGCGGTAAAACATTATTCATATATATTTACCCAAAAACTAAAATTGTATCAGTCCTGGACACCCAAGATAATCCGCGCCGGGCCCTAAAAACGAATCCTCCACGGATTTCAAAAACAGACTGACCTAAGAATTTGAAATTGTATCAGGCCCAGGCCTCGATTTCAGGTTTCTTCCTACAAACGTTTTGTTTAACATTTATTTATTTATTTTATTTTAACGATAATCTGAAGTACTGAAATTACCGGCGTTAGTTGAAACGTGCTCTGATATTTATGGTTGTCTTTATAAGATTGCTTGCCCCCAAGAGATGGGGCATATCCTGGCGTCATGTTCAAGGCCACTAGTCATTAATGCTTCTAAACATTTCATCTGCATAAGAAGTTGCCTTAACATCGAAACTGGCGTAAGCCCAGCGGTTTGTATATTCATCACCAAATAATGAATTTTTTTTAAATTTCTGATACATTCTAATGCACTCACAACAGTTAAGTTAAAACGTGTTTTCAATAAGACCTTTGCATGATTTATATGGAAAGTATATCCAGTTGTTAGATTTTTGTTTTTAATTTACATAACGTGGAGTGGTCAGTGCCAATACCTGCTACTCCACCCTAAAAGTCTGGAAGAACAGAGTAACATAAAAATATTTCCTTGAAAGTGTGCAGCATAAATTACGATGTTATAAAATCTATAATGTATGTTATAAAACCCATCAGCTTCTCGCACCTACCAACCAAAATATAACTAAAGGAGAATGGCTAGTTGTTACTCCAGTTAATAACACTAAGATAAGTTAAAACCCAAATAAACAGAAATTGTATCATCGACTGCGTTTTAATAACTACGTTGAGTGAGTCGATAAAACTAGAGCCGTTCGATGACTTTCCAATTCAGGTATTATAAATGCTTGGATAAAATCTTAAAACAAAAAACCCCTGGCTGTCTACGTATATTATATATTAGGTATAGCTTATGGATTATTAATAAATGTATCATATGCATAATTATTACCTTTATTTCAGGTCTCAAAATAAATAATATAATTTACATGAATTAGATTTAATGTATGGTTTCAGCTAATACTGAGATCAATGTACATGGAACCAAGCCCAGAAGAACTAAAAGAGTTAATAAAGCAAATCAACCCAGAAAATCCTAGTAAGTTGTATTTAATGTTTGACCAAATAAAAGTTAAATTCACATTTAAAATTTACAGTTATATGATTAGTACTGATTTATTTTGATTAGTATTGATTATTATAGATAAGTACTGGAATTATACGTTCATTAAAACATTTAGTTTTAATTAATTATAATGATTTAAATTAATAAATAAACAGATATCAGTACATTAGGAGTCAGACGTGTATGAGGAGGGACGTTGCACTACCGGTACCTCAGATTACTAATTATTCTTCTGAATTTTTTATTTAGTCCATAATCATAAGAACATCATTCAGCCTTTAACGTCGTTAAAGACTATTATACAACTTAGGCCTCAGTATGTCTTTTATAGTACCGGAGTCTGATGCATAAAATCCAGCCCATGGAACGTACACCTGCAAATAATTTTAAAAAGTAGTTTCTTTTTGTAACTAATGTTTCTACATTCCTGAACCGGTTGTATATGGATTTTAACAAAGGAGCTATTGGTGCCAAAGGAACCACTGGAGTGACGCCTTTTGTCCACTGGGAGAGGAATGATACGAAAAATTGCGAATTCAATTCCTCCGAATTCACATGAATGATCTTAACGGGAACCGCGTCGCTAGGCCAGTATTGTTCATCAGTGTTCGTCCAAACAGGTGCAAAGTGCGAACCGATCCCGTTCTACTGGGATTTAGTTGCGAATGAGTGCGAAAAAGGACCGTGAAAATTTAATTTAGAAAGAATGTCAAGTATGATTGGAAATTTGTCATTTCTTTGTATGACCATATAGCTTGGCCGAATTATTAGTAAATGACACCTAGCAGAAACCATAAGTAGCATTGAATGAATGGAGAGAGGAGTTCCAGTTGAGAGACATAAATATTAATGCTGCGAAAAGCAAAGGTATGCTTGTTGGAAAGTATGAGTGAAGGAAATAAGCGACAAAACAAAGCTCCTTCTGTTTAAAAAAGTATTGATACCAGTTTTGCTGTATAGAGACGTTATTGATCGTAATGCGTGGAAAGTGTCGAGATCGGAGATGTTCTTGAGAAAAATCCATTGGGAAACCGTAAAAGACCAAAATTAAAAATGAAAATATCCGGGAGAACCTCGAGGTAGAGGTAGTAGAACTGCGCCCACTGATGTCACCAACTTGATAATTCGTATTTCTGACACATTGAATAAATATCTTATTTCCCTGCAAAAGACCATTTCCACATGACCTTTATCATACAAGTTACAAAAAAAAGGGAATCCTTTCTCGCCGGATCAACCCCCGGTCCTATATCACTTTTGAAATATTAGCTTAAAACAGGAAGAGGAAACTTTAACGTGGTTAAATCGAGCAATATTTAAAAAGCGTCTGAAATTGAATAACGGCGTGAAACCCCCCAGTCATAGCTAACTTATCTGACTTTAGATTCTTGGACTACCAACAATCAAGAAAATCCTGATAGTATGGAAGCAAATGTTAGTTTACATGATGTTTGTGGCTGCGACAGCTGTCACTGTCATCGTTATTGTAGAATCTGGGCTTAAGTAATTAAAAATCAGATCGAAGGTAAAAACTTTATATTTAATGTAAGTTAAAACCATTATCTTTAATTACTTTAGCCCATTCTCAACTACCAGTTAGTTTATCTCGTCAGTGGAAGTGTGAAATATTCCATTACCTGTACCAACTATTTTTTTAGCTATTATTATGGAGTATGTTTATTTTTAGTTATAATTATGAAATATTTGTTTACACATATTCTGTTTGTTTAAAATATTCTGAAGTATCCAAATTACCGTCGTTTTTTAAAACATGGTCTGAGAATTATGTTAGTATTTTATAAGATCGCTCGTCCCACTAAAGACTTCTATGTTTCACTCACAGGTTTAAGCTCCTAACGCTAGAATGTTCAAATATGACTTGTATTAATCTCATTGTTAGAAATGTTGTGAATAATATATAGGGTATTTTGAAATTTAGTTTAGCAACCGATAAACAGTTTACTTTCTATTTAAAGTGGGGTATTTGTAAATTGCAAATGATATTGGACAATAATTAATTTACATGTTAATAGTTATTTTTTGTATGGTTACTAAATATATATATATATATATTATATGTGTCTAAGATTTATTATAAATTTAAAATTTTTATAGGTTATATTTCGCTACCTGACTTGGGCAGAATTATTCAGATTAAAATGAAAGATAGAAGCTCAAGAATCGAACTTGAAAGAGCTTTTCAACTAATGGATAAGGAAGAAAAAGGTTTCATATCTATTGATGATCTTAGGAGGGTTGCTAAAGATATTGGTGAAATTATATCAGAAGAAGAAATGCAAGTAAATGTGAATATATATTTCTGTTTATCTCCTGAAGTAAAAAGATTGTGAGAGTAATATATTCCAAGTTTCAACATTTCACGAAAACGTTATATGCACTGCAGAAATGTTGTTTTAAACCAATTATCTTCTTTTATTTGGAGATTGAATTAAAAATTGAGTATGGTATGATGTTTTATATCACTGCTTTGCTTAGTGGCACATCTGACTAAGGGAAATTTTTTAATTTATTTCGAATTGGATGTATTTGAACAATATGACTGTGGAATGGATTTAGTTTAATGGTGTCCTACAGATTGTCCTGGTAGAGTTGTCTGAAAGTATCATTCCCCAATAGCATTGTGCAATATATCGAATATAAATTGAAAAAAAAAACTTTCGTTGGATATGTAGCTATATAAATAAAGAATTATAGGAAATGAAATGTAAATTAAATTCTGCTTAATAGGCTTGTTAGATAAGTTTTAATTGAGTCTATGGGGGCAAGCTTGCCCTAATCCACAAAATTTTGTCTCTTAACTCGTTTTTAATTTTTGTTAGTACAGTGCCTCCGGTTGGTGTTTGATGCCTTTGGAAGGCATATTTGCAGTTCCATGTATATCGCAATTATCCGTGTTTGTAAAGGCAGTTGACTTATCCAAGTATTTCTGCTTTGATTTAAAGTTAACTGGAATTGTGATCAATACATCAGTGTTATTAACCTACTTTATATAATATTTTTCTTATACATAATTTTTTCCGACAAAAAAAAAATATAAATGATAGGCAACACATTCTACTGCTATGAAAGAATATTTCACAAATTGTTCCTTGTGTTTACTGGTTCATGATGTTTGAAATGACGCTTACCTACCTCTAAAATTTTATTACAAATTCTTCTATTGTTATAGCTATTATGTATCTTATTTCTGCTTATAAATTGATTTATTAGAATTAATGTAATTTTAGAAATTAGTACCATGATTTTTTAAAAATTCCTTTTTTGAGGTTTATATTCGTATAAGCATCCATGCGAAATGAAATACCCAAGTGTAGTAAAAGAAATTTGTCTTTAATTAAAAAAAAAAACTTGGTTGCTAAATAAATGTCAAAACTGTAATTCCTCCTTTACTTCTACTTCTAATGGCATTTCCTATATTTCATTTAGATAATAAATATTGTGTTTCAAGTAACTACTCCAATTTTTTTTTTATATAGGAAATGAATTTAATTTCATAATTGACTTCTTAATATTTCAAATATACTATGTTTTATCGCTTTAGTTGTGATAACTCGTAACTACTATATTTTATCCCTGTCGTCGCTTAAGTTGTGATAACTCATAACTCAAAAATTGAAAAATACAATTTAATTACTAGAATATTGTTATACCATTGTTTTGTTGTATGCCTGTATAATTTTTTCTGACTTTGAGAATTCATTAGATATCTCCAGTATGAAGCATTAATCCTTTTTTTCTCAAATGTAAAAGTTTTTTGAGTGTTAAGTGGTGTCACAACTTAAGCGATGGTGAACTCTTGTTCATAATCTTAATTTATTCATACATTATATATATTTATAAATATTATACCTATGTTCTGTGGGCAGGAAATGATAGATGAAGCTGACAGCAGTAACACTGGCCATGTTTCTAAAGAAGATTTCTTAAACTTTATGAACAAAGTTCAAGATAATGGTACATTTCAGTAAAGTTTTTCATGAAAAAAATACTCATTCCATTGCCAGCAGTGATTAAACTATGAGAGTTAATCATGGGTGTAGAATACCCATGCAAAATTATGAGATTGAATAAATACTCCCTTTTGTGATTTGTTTTTCTCCTGTATATTTTAAAAGGAATTTTCGATGAAAATATATTTAATGTATATGTTATTTTGAGGAGTCTCATTACCTAGGTTAATGTATTAATTTTGATTATAAATATATTAAAACTTACGTGCTTGGTATAATTCTTCCTTTGCTTATTAAGTTCTTTTTGTTAGTACATCACTTGATATAGATTATTTAGTTCAATTTCAAGTTTTAAGCTGTTTTTTATAATTGTACTAAACTTTAGTCTGATTCGGATGCATCATGAATGTATGACTTTTTCAGAAACTTTGAATGTGATTAGAAAAACTTTCTTTATATTAAATATTGTTTCTGTTTATTTTATGTAAGCTCTTGCGTTTTTAAAATTAGATTATGTTATTTGAGATGTGATACCTTGTAATTCTGAGAAAAACAACACATCATTCTTTAGATATCTTGTCACATACCATCGTTTTGTAGAATACTCATATGTTTTCTTCTTTTAAATATCTCTGGTTTTCAAGATGTCACAAGATTCATGGGATAATTTTTTTTTTAATAGTATAAAGGATTTTTGGGCATATGAGTTTTCATAGTCCCAGTGACAATAAATTTCTATCTAAAATTATAATAAACAAAGAAAAAGATAAATAAGTGGGAAAACATGTAATAGAAGCATTTTAAACTATGGACCAGCTGGGGATTTATATCGTATTCTCCTTATGAAGCTTTTAATCCAGACTAAAATTGATAACTGATTCGAAAGGACTAAAAGTTAAGCTGCATTCTCAAATAAAAATCACTATTTAGCCATTTTTACGTAATGCATATAATTTTTAACTATATAATAAATAATATTAAACTATATATGAACTATGTACTGCATACAATTTTAGTTCTGTTCTTAATGAGGAAATAAGTTTTAAGTAAAAAATCTGGAATAAATTACATAATGTTTACATTTATAGAACGTTGTTATGCATTAAAAGTACATTTCATTGTTTATCCAAAAAAATTAACTAATTAATTTTAGTCTTTGCTATTCCAGCAATGAAAAATTGATATTTTTCTACTTATCAAATTTCTAAATGAGTAGAAGATGGTTGGGGGTGCGGTCAATGAAACACAAATAAGTATGACTAACTTATTTTAATGTGCCGACGTTTCGGCTAGAGTTTCTAGCCTTCTTCAGGGCTAAAAACAAAACAAGATAACAACCACAGTAAGTATAGAAAAATAAAATGAAAAAAGAAAGTATAAACAAAATAATTTTACACATACAATGAATAGTTTTACAAGATAGAATTAATAAAATAAAGTGATGAGAGAAGCGAGAAAATCATCACTTTATTTTATTAATTCTATCTTGTAAAACTATTCATTGTATGTGTAAAATTATTTTGTTTATACTTTCTTTTTTCATTTTATTTTTCTATACTTACTGTGGTTGTTATCTTGTTTTGTTTTTAGCCCTGAAGAAGGCTAGAAACTCTAGCCGAAACGTCGGCACATTAAAATAAGTTAGTCATACTTATTTGTGTTTCATTGACCGCATCCCCAACCATCTTCTCCTCATTTATCATCCACGGTCAACTATCTCTCATAATTATCAAATTTCTATTTATTCTCTTTGAGAAACCTTTAGGTTCAATGCATAGAGGATTGACTAGAGTTCAAATTGACATTTTTTTGTTGTAAAAGGCTCTGATTATGTGATAATTTTTATTCCAAGATTTAGGCACATAAACTTTTTTTTTACCTCAAAGTTCAAAGCTGAAATGTGACTCTAACAATCTGCTCTAAATTGATCAGAAAACGTTGGAAAATAAAGATTTCTATTAACTAGTTAAAGAAAACATTGTAAAGTGCTAGAGAAATATAAAAAAAGTGAGTACAATATAGAGGGGATATAAGAATAATATAAAAGTAATAGAAGACGTGCTGTTAACAAAACTGAAGATCATATATAAACAAGTTACATAAAATTAATATTTAATGAATATTTGTTTTATGCCCTTTTAAAAACCCCTATATTCAAATTGTTAGGCAAACCTAAAAATGAAAATTTTGTCCAGTCCTGGATAGACCTGTCGGGGCTGTCTAATCTTAGGCAGTTCTCCAGCCTGATATCTACTTTACAGGAGGCATTCGCAAGGCGTATTCAATATTAACAGTACAAGAGCCGAAGAGGAAGAGAAAGGCAGTTATCTCACCCCAATATTTGAATTCACTAATGTAAACTACATACGCTTGGGAGTCAAAATTGAAGAGTCTGCCAATCCAGTTCAGAGGAGTTTAAAAATGGCGGCCGTTCTAAAAAGTAACAAAAAATGCAGTTATTTCATACCTCTTGTTTCTTGACTCATATGAAACTAGGGTTTGGGACAGATACACAAGAAACTTGTCTGCCAAGGCAGTGCTGTGTGTTATGCGTTATGCAGCAAAATTCAACATAAAAAAATAAAAAAATGCTGTTACTTCATATCTCTTGGTTTTTGACTCATATAAAACTAGGGTTAGTATCGACACAAAAGAAACCTGTCTGCCAAACTAGTGCTGTGCCGCGCGTTGTGCAGACGCGTTCCAAAATTCAACTTTATGAACTCAAAAATGCAGTTATTTCATACCTCTTGGTTTTTTACTCATGCGAAACTAGTAGTACAAGAGCCGGGAAGAAAAAAAGGCAGTTATCTCACCCCAATTTTTGATTAATTTAACGAAAACTATGTATAATTACTAGTCAAAATTGATGAGTCTGTCAAGTATAGGTAGGGGGATTAAAAAATGGGGGCTGTTTCAAAACCTTAAAAACATTGATTTTTCAGTCGGAGCTCTATATCTTAAAAATCACCAACAACACAAGAAAATTTAAGAGAACATTATTTAAAGAAGAGCAAATTTGCTGAAATATTAGCCCTAAAAGAGCTGTTTACGCCCAATAGTATTCGAGATATAGCTTTTTAAAAGGCAAAATGTCTTAAAAATCTACTGAAAGATTAGTAGTTAGTTAATTTATTTTGAGAAATCTATATCTCAGGAACTATGTGACGTTCAGATGTCTATTAGCACTCAAATTAAAGCTAGTTTAATGGACTATAAAGAAGTTTATAACCTTTACCTTTGTAGGAATAGTAGTTTTCATGATATTTGCTAAAATAAATTGATACATTGTTGTTCGGACAATAAATTCTATTTATGAAAAACTGAGGCGATCACACTGTAGAGCTTATGACTTAGAATACCGTGAGACACGGAGTCGACTACGTGACCTTACGTAGTGTGTTCCCAACGCACCGGAGAAGGGGCAGGTGTTAACGTGTTGAATAACGGATTCGTACATTACTGAAGTGAATCGAAAAATTTGATGTGTCGTTTCACTTCAGTACTGTACGAATCCGTTATTCAAGACGTTAACACCTACCCCCCTCCCCCTCTGGTGTGTTGGCAACACACTATGTAAGTATTAGAATTAAGTTTTCATTAGATTTATGTTTATTAAATTCAGAAATAATGTGTGCCCCAACACATTATACACTTTTATAAATACACATAACAAAACTAATATAGAGAAGGGGAATTTAGAGCCCCTTATTTATATGCTTAGTCCATGTGGCTGTGCCCGAGAAGCGGTCTTAATAACTCTGCTTGAGATAGTTTGGTGCATTGTTTTGGTATCGTTTATTAATCATTCTATCGATATTGGTAAGTGTTGTGTAGATAAATTATTAATATATAAAAATGACAATATGTTTTTACAAAATGGAGCAATTTGTAAATTTGAGAGCATCGGTGAGGTTCGACGTGCTGTGCTTTAGCGAGTTGTAGCTAAGCCTCATGCTCCTTCTCGGCCCCCTCGCTACAGCCCCTTCAACAAATGATTTTATAGATTCAAATACCCACCTGTAATTATATATTTTTTAAAAAGATATACCACTTTGTAGTATACTGTTTAATATATCTTAATGTTAATATATTTAATGGACCCTGAGACTATTTTTAACCTTTATATATAGGGAGATGGTCAGGGTTGCGGTCAAAAGAGAAATAAAAATAGTTTACAACTATTTGCCACTGGCCGCCCGCATTGAGACAAAACGGCTGAAATTGCGAAATCAGAGGCGTCCGTTTCGACTGTAAATGGCTCCGTATGGTGCTCACTACTGCTTTGGAAATTTCAGTTTTGAGCTGGTCAAAGTCTAATATAGCTTCCGGAGGCAAGGGGAAAGTTGTTGAATTGAGAAGCCGTCTAATTTTGTCGGAGTAGTTTTGAACCCATTTGGAATAATGTGCAAACATTCCAATAGTACGCTCAAGTTCCTTTCGACTGGCTGGAGGTGGAAGAATGAGCAGTGGCTTAAGGTGGTGAGGGTCAGGAGATATGGTTCCATTTTCAATTTTATAGCCTAGTAACTTAATTGACGTTTGTGAATAGTTGTTTTTTTCTTGATTAATCGTGAAGCCGTATTTTTGAACTGCATCTGAAAAGCGCTTGAGATTATGATCGTGCTCCTCTTTGTTTTTACCGCATACTGTAACGTCATCGAGGTATGCATAAGTTTGATTGAGTTGTTCGTGTGTAATGATGTCGTCAATGACTCGCTGGAATGTGGGTACCCCATCGGTCAATCCAAAAGCCAGACGTCGGAATTGGTACAAACGGCAGCACGCTTCAAATGCAGTGAAAGGCCGATCATTCATTGGAAGGGGTACCTGGTGGTATGCGCTTCGAAAATCTATTGTGCTGAAAATAGAATTTTTAGACACCTTAGAAACAATTTCCTCGAGATTAGAGAGAGGATACGCGTCAAGGTGTGTATATCGATTGATGGTTTGCGAGTAATCAATTACCATTCGCTTCTTGTGATTATCGGTCTTTACAACGAAAGGTTGAGCCCTCTATGTAGACCGACTCTCCTCAATAATTTCGTCAGCAAGTAGTTTTTCAATTTCTTTTCTCATGAAATCAGAGTCTTCCAGAGAATGCTTCCGAGATTTGGTGACTATGGGCTTGACATCTTTAGTTAGGAATTCAAATAGGGGAGGAGGTTCTATCTTCGCTGGAGCCAAGTAACTGATTGTCAATGGAGGTTTAGTTCCACCAAAAGAGACTCTGAGCTCTGAATGCTGTTTTAATAGATCATGCCCCACAATAATGTTAGCACACAAATCGGGTAGAACACTGAGTTTTGTTTTAGCATAATGGTGACCTAACAGCTCCAAGTGAGCTACACAGTAATTCGAAATAGGCTTACTTAAAGATGTTGAAGCCATAGAAACACTACCAGTAGTGGGGTACATTGTTAGCTTACAGTTATCTGCAAAGCGCTGTGATATGAATGTCTCTGAGCTCCCTGTATCTATCAAAGCAAAGGTAGAAGTTCTATTTACCTGAACAGGTACTGTAGCTTTGCCAAGGACTGCCGAGGCGGCGATGAGTGCAGCTGATGAGGGATGAGCCTTCGTGTTGACAGTTTTAGGTGATTTGCAGACAACTTGCCAGTGACCCGTCTTCTAGCACCTTTCACAGGTATCATTTAGAGCGGGACACTGACGACGATTTTTATGCCGTTGTCGACCACAAAAATAGCATTTTTGATTTTTGAAAGTGGAATTGCTGGGCCTAGCCGCTGCCAAATTCGCGGAATCTTCAGATGAATCCTCAATATCATGAGGGAAGGAGGCATTAAGAGTTAGTTCGGAAGCGTATGAAGCCGACTGGTTCTTGGCAGATTCCAAAGCACGAGCTTTCTCAACAGCTTCATCGAGAGTTAGCATGTTGAACTCCAATAGTCTCAACCTAATTTGATGAGAACTGAGACCACGAATAAACGAGTCGCGAACATATGTCTTTCGATGAGTCTCTGCGTTGACCTCCGCAAACTGACATGTTTTGCTCAATTGTTCCAGAGCTTGGTGGTATTGGTCGATTGATTCATCGGGAGACTGCTTACGAGAGGCGAGTTTGTGTCTTGCAAATATTTCATTTATTGGTTTAACGTACGTAGCTTTTAGTACTTCAATAGCAGTTTCATATGTGGTCTTATCGGCAATCAAGAGGTACACATAGCAACCGTAACTTACCTTGTTCGTTCACCTCTTCAAACGATGCGATAAAGTTTTCAAATGTCTTCAGCCAGTAGCTCCATTCTTGGGTAGCAGTAGGTGAGTGTGGATCACCGTCGAACTTTTCGGGTCTCAAAAATTTATCCATTGTGAATAATAAATTGTAGTAAAACCTTTGCGAATTAGGCTTTATTATTCACAATAAACGTACAACAGAAATATAAAGATTACAGAAATGGTAAAAGTGCAAACATATGTTACTAATTAGGTTAGAACAGATAACAGTTGTTACAACAATTGGATCAATCATAACAGTGGGTAAATAAAAATTCATAAGGTGCTGTTAAATATTTGTCAAACTCACACAAACGTGTAGATGGGTTATCAGGATTGGCTGTTTGAAATGTTTTAATTAATTAAAACATTTTTCCAACCTTTGGAATCAATAATTAAATGTAGTTTAAGATTTTATATTTAAAATTCTATCAATTGGGTGTAATTACCTTTTGCTGCATATTTTTTATTTAACATAGCGCAAATATACATTTATAGAGACATTTTCTTTCTTTACTTCTTTGTAGTAATCAGTATAACCTAATCCTGCTTCATGTGACATTTCTATCGGTGTATTGATAAGGCTATGTGTTAGAAATCAGTTTTCTTGAACATTACTATGAATTTATTTTTAATTTTGTGGTATTATGGATTTATTTTCGGAACACTTTTCTGTTTTTTTCCATTTTATCAAGTGAACGCCATTCGAAAGTACTCTAAAGAAGATCTTCTGAAATTAAGGTGTATTTACTTTTCTTTTAAATTTATGTTAGGCAAGAACTTTGCTAGCGTTATGTTTAATTTTTAATGCTTTATGAATTTGTAGAGAGGAGGTACGGCAAATGTTTGATCATGCATATACAGGCTATTTGAAATATGCATATCCCTATGATGAACTGCGGCCTTTAACATGTGATGGAATAGATACTTGGGGCAGGTAATTATAATTCAATAACACTTGTTATTTTATTTCAATCATTCCTTGAAATTTTGAAGCTCTCTTTCCGTTTCTTAGATAATTTTACTGTTTCTTCACATATTCTTACTGTTTCCTTCCTTATTATTGTCCATATTAGATTCCTTACCATTTTATTTAATTAATTACTTAAAACAAACTTTACAAATCCATTTATGAAAACATCCCATTCCTTATTGTCTCTCTGCACTCCTCCAGGAGAGGTTTACCATCAGATGTTTATGTTTATTTAGACTGTGGCACTTATGTTTTGGGACAGCTCGGCAGTAAAAAAAACTATACCATTGGTATGAAAACTAATTAAATCAAGCATTGATTCAACACCATTCCACTACTAGGAGGTACTACCCTTTTATTAGAAGTTTAACCCTCTAATTGCTCTACACTTCAGAAGACTCTGGGTAGCTCCAGTAAAATCTGCCAAGGAGCAACTAAAAACTACCCAAGGGATTGTTCGTTTCATTTTGAAGAAATCACAACCATAATTGTGAAAATTGAAGCCATAATAACTCGAGACCTCTTTGTCCCTTGACATCTAATGCAGATGATTATATTTGTCCAATACTCAGACACTTTCAGTGTCACTTCAGACATAATTATGTTTAATTTTTAAGATCTATATTTTATATAAACCTATGTTCCTTCACAATATCTTAGTAACACAAAATACCAGAAATTATTTGGAAACAGATTCTCAAACACAGCTGATTAGATGCTTATATAAAGATATGTCAAAAATCTGCGTGTTTAATCTTTCTCGATTATTGAGTCATAGTTTTGTGGGAAAAACCAAACGAATATTTCAAAGTTTGTTGTATATCATAGAATATTTTGTATACAAGTCTTACCTAGAATTATTTTTATCTGCTTACTAGAATATTTTAACTATCTGTAAATAAACAATCTAATAAATCTTTTCTTTCTCTGTATTTTTTTTTTTTTTTTTTTTACAACCATCACGCAATTAATTAAATTCATATTGTAGAAAACAACAAACAAAAATTAAAATAAAGAAAAAATTTATACGGTTTTGAACCACAGGTAACAATATTGATAACAAGTTTATTTATTAGCTAATATCATTATAGATTGCCGTATTGAACTAATTTTTAAGAGTTTATTTTCACATGTGGTGAATGAGGAAGGATATGTAATTCATAATTATTGATTAAATACTCATGGATTAAAACAATTGGATTTGTTTCTGCTCTTGTATCCAATGAAAAATTCTGAACATAATTACAAATGAGTTAAAACCGTCATAGCATGAAAACAATTAGATTTGCCATGAAAAGTTGTATTATTGGTTGGAGCAAGAAATGATACTAGCTATTTGATTGATTGGGGTACCTTTGTGATTCCATTTACAGCTGCTAAGTAGGAGGAATGAAATCAAAGTTACTCAATTTTGATAAAAACAATTTTTTTTTTTGTTTCAGTGTAGAACGTCTACTACTTTTCCTACTATTTCTTTCATTTTTCATTGAATGTTAGGGTATTCATATTTTCTCAGTTAATTAATGATTCATCTTTGGCCTACATGCTAGATGAAAGCCCTGATGTAGCCAACAAAGTTGGGTGAAACGTTGGTGCTTAATTTGATGTTTTGTTTATATAAAGTGCTACAAGGGTTTCTTATACCTAGAGAGCAAACATGATAGAATATTATATTTTCTTCATTTAAATTTTATGTATGTCCATCAAGTGAGCGTAGTTATTTGCTTGGAATATAGCATAATCTCATTCTAAACTTTTAAAGAAATTAGTAATATTTACGAAAATTGATTTTATAATTAATATACTTTATTTTGATTTTAGTTATTCCTTAACACTAATTGATGCTTTAGACACTCTTGCTGTGATGGGAAATTATTCAGAATTCAAGAGAGTTGTTGATATTGTAACTACAAAGGCTAATTTTGATGCCAATATTAATGTTTCAGTGTTTGAAACAAATATACGAATAGTAGGAGGTTTGCTGAGTGCTCATCTGCTTTCACAAAGGTAAGTCACTTATAACTGAGCCTGTTAAATATTTCCAATTTTATTGTTGCATTAAAGGTTTCTGATTTTTTTTATTTTATGATACAAATAAAATAAAGTGGAACCTACAACATATCTATTGTCACAAGGCTAGTCATAGTTACTAAAGATTTTTTTTTAGTTTATTTATTTTTTCTATTATCAATTGCTCTTCCTAAGAATCTCTTGAATTGATTAGTTTTTCAAAACAATTTATTTTTCTTGGATACTAAGCTTTTGTTGTATTTGATTTTGATGAAGCTTGTTTTGAGGGCTGGAGTTGACTTGGAGCCAGGATGGCCTTGTAATGGTCCTCTTCTTCGACTAGCTGAGGATGTAGCTCGCAGATTGCTTACTGCTTTTGATACACCATCTGGCATGCCCTATGGAACAGTTAACCTTCGTCATGGGGTTCCCCCTGGGGAGACTACTGTTACTTGTACAGCTGGTGTTGGAACTTTTATATTAGAATTCGGTACTCTCTCGCGTTTAACTGGAGATCCAGTTTATGAAGAGGTAATGATATATAATAAAATAAATTGTTAATTATGCTCATAGGTAAATTTTTACTTATGTTAGGTTACATTAATTTATATTTGAATAAACTAGTTATTTTTTTTGTATTTATATAAATAGTTGACCATATAATTTAAAATATGAAGAATATGGTCAGGGTTGCGGACAAAAAGGAACAAAATAGTTCTCAACTATTTATTGTCCAATGTTTTGCCCCACTTTGCAGGGCTGTTCAAGACGATAAGTTAAATAGTCATATTAATAGATTAAACACTTATTTTTTTAATATTTATTTACTCATACAGATAAATTTATTTTTTTTGTATAGGCCAATTGCTAATAAAACTCTATTTTGAGTTAGCTTTAATGTATTAATTATATCATGGTTATATAATTACTAATAATAAATAATGGTTATTGTTATATAGTTACCATTATCTCTTTTCCTGCCAAAAGTAGATATAATCTAGTAAACTTCAGGATTTTTTGAGGTCTGTATTCATAGGCATTCCAGATGCTGAAAAGACACCCAAATTATTTTTCTGACCATTTCTATCTTTTCTATGCTTGTTTATAAAATAGCTGTACTGAGGTTATCCGTAGGTAGTATAAGAGAAAAGTGATTTGGAAAATTTATTCTCTCAATATCGCTTTGGTCTATCTCTAAATAGTCCAGAAATCGTCTGATTTGCAAAAATTCATTCACCTGTTCACAAAATATGAAGGCAGAGGGTAAATGTGTGATCTAAAGCAGTGGTTTCTAACCCGTGGGCTATGAGAGCCTTGGGGTGAGCTGCCAGAGATTCTAGGTAGGAACACATATTGTGAGAATTTATTGTTAGTATATTTTATTAATTACCTTTCCTGACGGTTGGTTGCTAGCTGAAAGGTTTTTAAAAGTGATTAAAAATTCTCTATCTCTTTTTCCTAGGGAGACCTCCCTTTGCCCCTGGTGGGTCCTGGTGTTCCATAGACTTCTATGGGTTGGGAACGACTTATCTAAAGATTTTCTACATCTCACTGTTGTAACCCAATGAAAATACAATCAAAATTAAAAATATATGTATAAAAAGAAAAGGGTAAGTGTAAACTGAGACATCCTGTATAAAGGTTGACTCTAGTTTAAATAAACATCATTTGTGTGATCTTCTCAATTTACTTTTCTTTCGATACAAAGCTACCTAATTTGTTCCCAATTTTATTGGTTTTTTATATAAGTTGTTTTCCGAACTATCTTACCTGTAATTAGTATCCTAGCTTTCTTTTTTTTTTTTTAGGTTGCTCTAAATGCTTTACACTCACTGTTTG
The DNA here is from genome assembly GCF_000696795.3 of Halyomorpha halys. Lineage (NCBI taxonomy): Eukaryota > Metazoa > Arthropoda > Insecta > Hemiptera > Pentatomidae > Halyomorpha > Halyomorpha halys. Next base: position 198,030 of record NW_027113207.1, on the reverse strand, counting down.
AACGACGTTCTGGAATTGGATTGTTTGGCAATCACATAGATATCTCAAGTGGCCGTTGGGTAGCTTTGGATTCAGGGATTGGTGCTGGAGTTGATTCATTTTTTGAATATCTTGTTAAAGGTGCAATACTTTTGGACAGACCTGAACTTATGGCTATGTTTAAGGAAGTCAGGAAGCCAGTTGATAGGTTAAGTTAATTTTATAATTAATTTAGTCTTGTGCACAACTATTTCATTTGACATAGATGCTTTCTTAATGGTTATAAATTATTTTAATTGTTAATAAATGGATATGCAAAACTTGTAAATTGTAAGTTAATCTTAAATAATTAATGTTGATTTTTGATAGCTACTTTTTAACTTACATAGTTTTGTTTCTTGTTTGTGAAGTAAACCTGTAAGTAATCTATGTGAACTTAAAGGTTTCTACTAATATTTTACAATAATTTTAGTAAAAAAGTAGTATTTACTGTATATTAAGTAAAATGAAATAATGTTTCTTTATTTATTTATTTTTTTGTATTTTTGAAAAATACAAAAGAGGTAACCTGAATAAGTGTTTAAAGCCTTAAAATCAGATATTAGGAAATTTCTAAAGCAGCACTTCCCAAAGTTGGGATGCCTCAAGCATAAGCCAGGATTGCCTATAGCAAGTGCCACTTTGAAAATATTTAAAATTAAAATGGCAAATACACAGTACATTCCAGAATTTACTTTGAATTTTACTTGTGTACAGAATGTACTAGTAGGGCTGCATGTTTTTAGCCCAAAAGGGTCCCATGGTGAAAAAAGTTTGGGAATTGCTGTTATAAAAGTATCTATCTCCAACTTTGAGCCTTTGTAATTTTTTATTATCTCTAATGGTTTTCAAGATATTTTGATCCTAACTTGGCATGTAATGGACACAATGTATTTGTAACTCAATTAGACCTTTAAAAATTGAGCATTTTCATATAGGATTATTTTTAGATATTTGGGCTCATCAGTTGTTACATTTTGGAAATTATTTTCCTTGTAAAACCTGCAATTGTTTTTCTTAAATAAAAGTTTTAAGCCCTATTTCTAGGTAATATTAAGATTAATTTGCTTACTCACTTATAATTATAATTTTAGATTATCCCTGTAAATAACATATCTGTTGGTAGAGCTATCCCCTGTTATCATGGCTTTCATTACAACTTTATTTATGGTGCTTTTAAATGAATCCTCAATATTTATAAAGGCGCAGATTGCAATTTTCCACGTTTATTTTATTTTTTACAGGTATTTAAAGAAAAACCATTGGTATGTTTGGGCATCAATGCATAAAGGACAAGTTACACTTCCAGTTTTTCAATCATTGGAGGCATATTGGCCTGGTGTCCTCTCCTTAATAGGTTGATATTTTATTATGATTTGATTTATAATAGGATAAATGAAAAACTTTGACTTATTTATATTTGCCAAAATTATGATTATATTTTTAGATTGATCAAATTATAGATATGATCTTCCATTGACAATTGTTCTATTCTTCACAAATACTCTTATAGGTTTATAGTTTATGGAAAAACATTATGACTTTATTTGCTCTAAGAAAATTACAAATATGCTGTTTTTGAAAATATCATGGTGTACAGTCAATCAATTATAATGGGGCCATTGTAGGTGAGGGAGCTGAGGTGTCACCTTAGCAACCTCATGTCTACAACAGCACCGTTTCAATGCCTGGGCTGGTTGCCTTTTATTTTGTAGCAGTCTCATGAAATAAAAATTCAACTCTCCCACTCTGGTTAGAACAGGTTGGTTACCTATAGAATAACCCCCTTCTCGTATATTAGAAATGACCAGGTAAAGAGGTAAAGAAAAAAATAACCAATTACAGTCTGAATCATATTATTATTGAAACAAAAAAATTGTAACTATTCCATAAGATCGATTTTGATTTACTTGAATTGTCATTATAGTCAGGTTTGGAATACTTATAACACTCTCACTAAAACTTTATCTCAAAACTATGTCTATTCCTCAGGACTCTTGAGCTTACAGCTATTTATGTCAGAAGTTTAATCGAAAGTGATTCCTTAGTTAAAGAGAATGAGAATCTGTACAAATATAAGATGATGACAGTTAAAAAATTGGAAATTAAATTATTTGTTTTTATTTATGGATAACTATTTTTCTAAAGGATGCTAATTTATTTGTGGCACTGATTATTGAGATTTTACTTGGAATATGAATGTTTATTAATCTAACTACTATTAACATAAGGTTGACTATCATGCTTATGTTCTTCCTACTATATTTCATACACATTCATAGTTCAAAAACTTGCAATTCAGTTTGACACAATCATTAACAGTATATACCTACCTAGTATTATTAACAGTATATACCTAGGATATACCTACTTAACATTTAACATGACCAAGACTGACATATGCATCCGTGTTGGATGAAGTAGACTAAATATTTCAATACATTCTGTTTTACTGGTACTTGAGGCAAGAAAATAGATAAACTTTGTTGAAAAACCCTGAAATGCTATTTCTCAAGTTTTGATTTATAATAAGCAGTTGATTGAAAGGTTACAAGAATGAGTCAATGCTACCCTACTATCTTATAATTGAATTTATTTTGTTTGTACTTTTTTCATGCATATTGTCTCTTACTTTTAAAACTAATTATATCACCATGAAAAAATATTATATATGTGTCTCATAATATGCTATACTGTTTAGGGGACATAGACACTGCATTGAGATCCATGCATAACTACAATCGAGTTTGGAAACAATATGGGTTTACTCCTGAATTTTACAATATAGCCCAAGGTGAAGCTGGTAGCAACAGGTAAGCTAAATTGATTATAGTTAATTATGTAAGGGGAAATGCTTTATCTGGCCATGCTGCCCAAATACATTGGTTTGTACGTACCCATCAATCCATAATTGGACATATATACCCTACAATATATTAAAAATTTTCATTTTTCAAACAATAATCATTAATACACTAAATAATTATATACACTAAAACAGGCATAATGCATGGACACGTCAGGTCTATGGTTAGTTTAATTAGTTTTTCCTTCCTATCGTGTTGTTCATTAAGCAGAATGAGCTGAAAATGTTTTAGTATTTTTTTCCTTCGTACACCGACTCTATTTACTAATTCATCACAAATCACATTACAAATTCATTTTTTCAACCACTTTTAAGCAGCATTAAATATTGTTAGTCCAACACCCTTGGGTGTGACCTGAAAAGTGGAAGATGATTACGAACAATACATCTCTGATGTATGACTTAGATATGTGTTCAATAATAAAACATTACTGGCATTAAAACTTTTAAATTATCTATGTATCTTTTACCCATATGGTGGATTTTATGATAAAAAAAAGGTTAGTAAAATTTGAAGTAGTGAATAAGCTCAACTTGGTTTCCTTTTTGTCAATTTTTCTTTAAAGTTGTATAACTTATACCTTTGCTGCATTCAATTTTTCTATTTTCATATGAATAGTGAGCAATCAAGTGATAATGGTAGTTTAAATTTGATGCCATTATTACAGTTAAAGTAAATGATTTTAGATACTGAAAATATCTTGTCTAATATATCCTGTACTAAATAGTTTTTGAAACTAGACTGGATTAGTTACAAGTCCAGAGACAAATTATTTTTTAATTTGAATAACTAGAAAATGATTAATTATTTCTTGATATTAGTTTAAACGTGAGCTTTCTTAAATGCTATTTGCACATTAATTGTAATTCATGTTTCAATTTTCAGAGAAAGTTATCCTCTTCGCCCAGAACTTGCAGAATCAGCTATGTACCTTTACAGAGCAACAGGTGATACTTTTATGCTAGACATTGGTCTTAATATACTCCGCAGTTTACAGCATAGTGCCAAAACGCCTTGTGGTTATGCAACAGTGAGACTATTTTGCTATTATATATAAACCAATAAACTAATTTTATTGGTGTTATAAAATTCTAATTTTTGTGTATAATTATGGAAATACTGACAATGGACAAACAAAATATAATACACATTAATTTTTTTTTTTTTCATTTTCTTTATTTCCTTTAAAATTTATCATTTACTTCTTTGATTTTACTTAATTTTAGAATTTCATTTAATGTTCTTTTCAATGGGACCTACTACCTTCTATTGAGTATAGCTTCAAACTCTTAATGTTATTATTTTTTAGATAAAAGATGCCCGAGATCATACTCAAGAGAATAGGATGGAATCATTTTTTTTAGCCGAAACCACAAAATATCTTTATTTATTATTTGATCCTGAGAACTTTATTCATAATGATGGTAGCAGTGGTAAAGTGCATGTTCTTCCCTCTGGTAGGCAATGTGTGTTGGATGCTGGAGGTTACATCTTCAACACTGGTAAAAACTATATTCAAGTTTTTAGGGTAAATGTTGAATAAAGTGGCACTTATGCTCAGTCAATTTTATCAAAAATGTTGCTGTTACATCCCAGGCATATACCTGCCTCAAATATCTAATATCATTTCATACGACTTATCGTTTTTGAGCTAGTCTATCTGGGGGTGCCGACTTTTATTTCTGTGGCGGTCCCACAAAATAAAAACTTGACCCTCCACCATAGTTAAAGTAGATTGGTTACCTCTAGATAACCCTCCAGTAAGTCAGAGATGACTAGGAAGGGGATTATTAAAAAATATGCGTATATAGTTAAGGGAAAGTAAAAAAGAAACAGTTGATATACATTTTTTTTTTTTTTTATGAATATGCGAAAAAGCATTTTGAATGTCTATTTTGTTTTTTTATCAAACTAAGATATCTTGCTAAAGTCAGTTCAAGGAATTTTTATCTTATAGGAATAAAAAGTAATATAAATATAATTTATTTCAGAGGCTCATCCAATAGATCCAGGTGCTCTTCGTTGTTGCTATGAATGGAAAGAAGAGAAAGATTTTTGGAAAAAATCGAAAAATTCGAAAGGAGATATTTTAAGTTCAAGGAAAAAGGAGAAAAAAGTTGGAACAGAAAACAGCAGTTCCAAACGTAATTATACAAAGAACTTATTTGAGTTATAAAATAAGCCTAACAATTTTGAAACTCTTATATTTAATTTACAACCAAGGATAGGATGGCATCATAATTGAGTAAAATTTTTGGTATTGAGTTTTGACAAATCTGATTCCAAGAAACACATTTTGAGCCATTGGTCTGTGTCTGTGGTATGATTATCTTTTGACCCCAAGGAATGAAAACTCAACCTTCCCACTCTAAAAGAATAGGTTGGTAACCTATGGTGGAGGAGCTAAATTTTGTAGGTCACACCTATAATATAAAATAAAATATTATATATATGTATATATAGTTGACCGTAAAGATTTAAATATAAGATGGTCAGGGTTGCGGTCAAAAAAAGAAGAACAAATAGTTTAAAACTATTTTAATGTCCGACGTTTAATAGGAATAAGAATTAACACAAATACAAGAGCTTTCCACGCTTACGCTTCATTGTTGCCTTCTGTTCAACTGTTCGCTTTGAACAGGTAGGTAGGTAGTCTTGATTTGTTCTTTGCTCATTTATTATTATTATTTTTATTTATATTTATTCTTTCAAGATGTTTATTTAATCACTACTTTCTTCTTCTTTCCCCCCTCCCATATGGTTTTTGTTTTATGTACATCTCCTGTACTTTATTAAACTGTATATTTTACGTATTTTTAAAAAAAAAATTTTTTTACTCTTGCCATTGTTATTTTTTATTCTTATTGTTTATTCAAGTTTATTTTATACTGATACTATTTTATGTCTTCCTTCCTTTTATTTATATGTAATTTCTTATCACTTTATTTTTACATAATATTTATCCTAGCTTAAATTACCGTATTCTATCTTATTGTTGTAATATTTTAAGTTTTTTTTTTTTTTGGAATCTTTTTAGCCCAGATGAAGCCCTGCTAAGTGGGGCAAAACGTCGGATATTAAAATAGTTTTAAACTATTTGTTCTTCTTTTTTTTGACCGCAACCCTGACCATCTTCTTATATTTAAAATAAAATATCAGTGAATATATTAAATAAAAGGGTTATTATTTATTGAACTTTTTCAATTTGTTCCAACTAATCATAATGTGGAAATCACAATAATCCTTGAAGTTGTTTGGAATAAACTTGGACCCCTTTGAGTTACTTTACCTATTACTTTTGTAATATTTAAGAAATACTGTTTGTCGTAATACATTTTTAAGAATATAGAATTTAATTTGTATTCTGACACTGTTCCTCTACAGCAGAGGAATTCTGCGGAATTCTTCTTATTATTCTCCAGAGTACACTGCTATCCATTCTAAGTGACCGTTATTCTCTTTGAAATACTCTTCAGAGTAATCTTAGGGCCCTTCAATATTTTTCATTAAGTTACTTTCATACTTAATGTTCTTCCAGCGACTTGGCTGTAGGAGTATATTGCAATTCCACCTCTCAGATCTTTAAGGATGAGGGACGAGATAGGGACCCTGATAGCCAGAATTGTAATCCAAATATAATTTCTATAGAAGCAGTATTTATGAAATTTTCCTGACTTAAGTTTAGGTCTATACAGAGGAGCTGAATACAACTAAACAATGTAGGATTAATGGTTTCATGACTGTTATTTATTAGAAAAAATAATAAGACATATATCTTTATCCCGAGGATTTACTTTGCAACTGTAAGGTATACATACTCCTTTGGGTATATATAATGAATTAAATAAATCAAAATGTTATTAAAACAAATATTTGCTTGTGATAATTATTTTATTATTAAATTAATTATGTGATTTTAATTTATTTGCATTTTGGAAAATATTGTAGATTTGGAAGTATTGAACTTCCTCTATATTTATTTTTAGGTAATTGTTATCATGAGATTCTAACTTTGATCATGGTGTGTATTGATGTATGATTCATTTGAAATCTTACTTTAACAAGACAGATAAAAATGTGGGTACGGTGTGCACATCACACAACTTTCACTTACAATAAAAATTTATATCATAGTTTCTCAAGATGAAAATAACAAATATCAACTTATATATATGGATAAAGAAGCTATTTTTATATGGATGTAATTGTATAAGAGATCTGGCGGTCTCGACTTTTTCTGATTTGAACTCTTGTCTTTATTTTTCCTTTAATTATATATTAAATTCCTTAATACTTTGTATTTATCAATTATTTATTATTGCTAACATTGGGAACTGGTTCTGGATTTTAAAGAAACAAAATTTAAAGTAGGAAGATTTATTAAAAGCCTTCGTCTAAGCCATGTTAGACTATTTATATATAAGACCTATCTAATATTAAATATTATATAATGGTGCATTGATTTACTGAGTTTTATTAAAATTGTTAGAGCCGAATTGTAATGAAAAAGTTGCTATCACATCTATGCCTTTATTATTATTTTTGGGGCGACAGACCGTGGAGGTCCAAGGCCTCACGCGATGTATTAGTGAAATAAATTGTGTGTTTCTTGACGTGTTTTTTTCAGATGGTAGGTCATCAGTCTCACACCTATTTTTGTGAGTGTCACCCATTGGCTAACAGGCCTCACAAATGCCCGGGGGGGGGGGAGGCTGTGAGTGAGTTTTGTATAATTTTATGCTTGAAAAAATCCTGGGTAGGGCCAGACTTGAACTCACAACCTTTGAGTTGGTAGACAAGCGTGTTGCCACGCTGCTACTGTCACCCCCTTGTCTTACAGGCCTTTACCCGCTTTAAATATGTAATTTCAGTTTCTTACTTCTTTTTTAGCTAGTTTGTTCACATACATACACAGACCATTTTATAAAACTTTGTTATTTGGACTTAAGGGATCTTAAAACGTTTATTTCCGTCATATACTCAAATTGCAATACTTCCCCTTACCTAGGAGGTACTGTTACTGGTAATGGTGGGGGAACAAGTCCGGCAAGTGGGCCTATTGGTCCTTTTTGCCATCCCCAAGACAAACCAATGGAATGACTCTTTATGTATCTTATTCATCTATGTCGAACCTTTTCATCTTTCTAATGAAATTCAAAAGGGACTCCCAATCTATAGAGGAAGCCTCATTTCCTTTAATTCTATCAGAGCCTAATAAACTGTATCTTAATGAGGCATACCTACCACAATCTGTATGTAATGTAAGGCAGTCTCTGGGGCCTGTCCGCATAAGCAGCAGGTTTCATCATGAACTACTCCACATATCTTAAGATGTCTTTTAAGTCTGCAGTGACCTGTCAGGACTCCTATTAATAATCGGAGTTTGTTTCTGTTAAGGCCTAGCAGCCACTTAGTTTTAGAAGTAGAGGGTTTAGTTATTAAAATCTTGGCCTGTCTCAGCCCTATACAGTCCCTCCACTCCTTAACACTTCTTCCATGTCCAATCAAGAACTACTTTTCTCTGATGACTTTTAGAGATGCCTAGGAATGGTTCTGGTCCTATGGAGAGTGCTCACCCCTGTTTCTAGCAAGCTGATCAGCTTTTTCATTACCTGTGATTCCCTTGCCCCTTACCTAGGAGAGTCAAGATTCATTCTTCGGAACTGCCGAAAAATGAATGTTAAACTGCCCCAGGTGGGAATTGAACCCACAACATTCCGAACAGACCCCACTGGGACCTACGCCCCAACCAGCATGTCCATCACGTCCCTCCCCCTTACTATATATTCCATATATTGATAAGTATGAGTAAAAATTAGTTCTATATTTGTAAAATATTTTAGTGCTGGATGAAATATTCCTCATACTAACCTGATTATTAGAAATTCTATTATACTCAGAAACATAAAACCCTTGTTAATAATATTTCATTTATGATGATTTAAATTTATTTTTTTGAACCATTTATTTAGACCAAAGATTAAAGGAATATTTTTCTATCAGAAGACTATTTGTTTTTAATTTTCCCCTGGTTAACCTTTTCATTATTTGTCAACTTTTTAATTATATAATTCAATAAATAAGTTACACAAATGTATAATTTTATTTCAGGGTATGAGGAAAATGAAACTAGTGAAACAAGCAAACTAATTGTTCAAGGAGCAGATGAAAACTTTCAAAATCAGTCAAATGATCATTTTGAAGTCACAGATGAAGATGATTCAAATGATGGTAAAAGTAGTTTATCTGAAGAAGTAGAGAAATTATCGAAACATACTGAAACTCTTAATCACCTATTGAATATTGTAAAAGCTAGTCATGAATCTGTCTCAATAAAAAGAGAAAATGGAAATGAAAAAAGTGGTGAGGATGGACCAACATTCAGCCAAAACAGTTCTGAGTCACCAGTACTCGAGTGGCCCCCCAATTCAACTTTGTCTCAAGTAAGTGCTGTCTAATAATTTTTTATGGTATATAAAGATTGATCTCATAAAACTTTTTTATTATACTATTCAATATATTTATCTGAAAATACACTATACCATCTTCTGTCTAGAATATTTTAATATTCCTATCATTTATGTAGTTGAATTCGGTACATAAAAAGTATTTATATTTGATAAAAAGGGCTGGCTAACTTGGAAATTAACGTCACTATATTCTGTTAATCATAAAATGATGATACATATCAATTTTTCTTTATTTAATGCCCTTTATATCCTTATAAACTTGTAAAGTTGTTTGATAATTATGATACAAATTAAACATTTGTTATTATTTTATCTTATGTAAATATATATCTCAATAATGATTTTTGGTCAAATAATTACTGTTTGATGGCCTGAGGGTTCAGAAATTTTTATATTAGTGTGTTCACTGTTTAGTGCTAGGCTGTTCTAATGCAACACAAGTTCATTCTATTTAGACAGAAATTAGCGTAAAAAAGTATTTAGATATTATTATCCTAAACTTTAATAAACATGTTTAATAAATGAAGAGAGTGATAAAGAAAAAAAGTTAACCAAGCAAAATGTCAGAGAAAAATAACTAGGAACAAAGAATAGAAAAAAAAAATTACATTTAGCATATAATTTAATTGTTTCATGTTCTCTTATGTAATTCTTTCCCTTTTTATATTATTGTTATATCTTGTTTTGCCTAGCCCTGAGGAAATGTCGGCACACATTAAATTAAATAGTGTATTTGTTAACTGTGTTTCATTTCTCACCACACCTCTAATCTGATTTCATCTATGGACAGTATCTTACCATCATTATACATTTTTTTTTGGTTTTTCAGCCTTCAACATCTGAACGGGAAGAAAGCTTGCCTGAGTATGTTCGCGAGTTGGTTGGTTTAAAAAGTGCCAAAAAAGAATTCGACCCTCAGCAGCTTCTGGAATCAATCAGGACATCCTCTGTTGATGCCAGTTTGAATTCATTGAGTAAATATCAACTACTTACATGCCCTGCTCAACCTTTTCATATAAGGTTAACTATTGCTGGTGAATTTATTGAAGAAAAATGATATTCCAGTGGAGAAGAAGGCAACTTTGTATATATGTTTCAATAGAAACAAGTTTTGTAAATAAGATGAGATAATAAATTAATTTTAAAAGAACCTGTATTAATTTTCTAACAAACTGTATTTAGGTAATAAACCTTTTACAGGCGTTTATATATGAATATTTGTACTATTTATTTGGTATGATATTTAATAATGAAGATTGAATAACAAAACTGAAATTACAATTTGGATAAATTGATAAAAAAATATTTTGTGTGATTATTGGACAGTTTTGTAAGTAATATAGTTGTAAATATTGGTGTTACTAAACAAATTTGATTTATTTAAATTACTGTTCTTTTTTTTTTTTTTTACTAAAATGATTTTCAACTGAATATTATTATTGGTAAATACTTTTAAGTAAAACAAAATATAATTTTTTGTTATTTATCTCTGAGTGAAATCATGCTGATATGAACATCATTCTGTTGTAGACTAAGTTAATGTGAAAGGATTTCTAACAAACTCATTTAAATCACATGGGATTCAACAGTTAATAGATGTAATACAATTTTTAAAATACAAATTTGACTTTTAAAATTATTTAGTTTAGCTTAAAATTTACTTAGTCGTTATAGGAAGAAATGGGATGTTGAGTACTAAAGATCATTCTAGGTTGATATGTGATTTTAATGCCTCATCTCAAAATTATTGCTGTCACCTCATAAAAAAAAAAAAATATGGATGGCTTACAAGAAAAATTGAAAAGATTTTAATACCTAACAGTAGATACCTATAATTTTTGCATTATGTGCAAATATAATTAACAAAATGTTAATTTTATTTCTGCTTTTTCTCTGGGATGTAAGCACTATATAGAGAACATTAAAGGGCTTTAAGTAGAATACTTTTGTTGAATTTCATAAAAATTATTAAAACCATTTTAGCTTTTTGGTCTATACAAAAATATATATCAGTGAATGCATATAAAGTGTCTGATATGGCACACAGGCATTGTGTGCTACAAAACCAAAAAATATAATCGGCTGACCCTTTCAAGTGATAACTGTGGGTGAGACACACAAACCAGGTTAAAATACTTTCCTTGCCTTATAACGGCAGGAAAGTTATTAGTGAGAAACATGTTTTAATTCAACTAAAGGAAGGTCAAATTGAAACAGCGAATCATTAATAAATTTTTGTTATTTGCTGTCCGGAACAAAATAGCACGTCTGCAGGTCAAAATGAGAAATTTGCCTCAATACCCAGGATAAATTAAATTGGCTTTTTTTATTCAGTTGTTCTTTTTCTATCATATAAAGATTACCATGTGAGATAAACATAGGATTATAGTTAGTAATACATGACTATTATTTGTTTCATTAAGAACCCTCTCCCACAATGGTCACTGGCTGCTTGTTTAAAATCATTAAAATACCTCATGCATTATTTGAAAGATAAAGGAGGTGGTCCGAGTTACAGTCAAGAAAAAAATTAAGAAAATAGTTGCAACTGTTTATTGATAGCCAATGTTTCGATCCATGTTCCAGTTCTTCAGGGCTAGAATATAAAGATACAGAGTCATTAAAGCTAATGTAAGAGTATGAAAATGACTTGTAAATAAAACAAATATAGAGGTGGGGGTGAAAAAAGACATCCATATTTAAAAATAAATAAAAAATAGTTAAGAAGTTATCAACAAACACAAAAAAGGTGTATTAACTGGCATAGTGATGGCTAATGAACTAATAGAATGAATATATCGCTGCTTTTCTTCAATAGTGGCACATATGACAAAAAAAAAAAAAAAAAGGTTTTACTCATTTATTGTTCTCCCTACCTAGTACTAGAGCCGGGAAGAAAAAAAGGCAATTATCTCACCCCAATTGTTGATTACTTTAATGAAAACTAGGTATAATTACTAGTCAAAATTGATGAGTCTGCCAAGTATAGGTAGGGGGAATAAAAAATGGCGGCTGTTTCAAAACCTTAAAAAAACATTAATTTTTGACGTGACAACGTCTTATAAATTAGATT
>NW_027113207.1:181868-185247 GCF_000696795.3 Halyomorpha halys | reverse complement strand
TCATGTAGGCAAAAGTGTAGCGTAACGGAGAGTGCGGTGGTGGAGGTAATGATGTATTCTGATCATTAAATTAGTAAAGTTGTTACGTCAGGCGCGTTTCGGCGCGAAGCGTCGAAACCCACACATTTTCATTCAGAGCTCTATATCTTAAAAACTATCAACAACACTAGAAAATCTAAAAGAACATTATTTAAAGAAGAGTAAATTTTCTGAAATATTAGCCCTAAAATAGCTATTTACGTCCAATAGTTCTCGAGATATAGCTTTTTAAAAAGCTACTGAAAGATTAGTAGTTAGTTAATTTATTTGGACAAATCTATATCTCAGGAACTATGTGACGTACAGATGTCTATTAGCACTCACATTACACCTAGTTTAATGGACTATAAAGAAGTTTATGACCTTTACCTTCGTAGGAATAGTAGTTTTCATGATATTTGCTAAAATAAATTGATTTATAGTTGTTCGGACAATAAGTTTCATTTATGAAAAACTTTATTTAAGAAACCATTAGACGTACAGATGTCTGCCAGCGCTCAAATTAAAGCTAGTTAAATTTACTACAAAATAGCTAATATATTTATCTGCGTAGGAGTAGTAGTTTTTATGATATTGGACAAAATAAACTCGAAAAATGTTAATTTCTAGTTGTTCGTATAAAATGTCGTATTTTTGAAAAAATATATCTCTAGACCCATAAGACGTACATATGTCTGCCAACACTCAAAATAAAGGAAATTTAACTTAGTATAAAGTGGTTTATGACATTTATCTTCGTAGAGGTAGTAGATTTTATGATATTCACATATGAATATAAATTTGGCAAATGAAAATTTGTCCGAACAATTATAAATCAATATATTTTAGCAAATTTCATGAAAACTATTACTCCTATGAAGATAAACATCGTAAACTACTTTATAGCTCATTAAACTATCTTTAATTTGATGCTACTAGACATCTGTACGTCAAATGGTTTTTGAAGTATAAATTTTTCAAAATAATTTCACTAATTACTGATCTTTCAGCACATCCCATACAACGTTTTTGTGAAATGTTGCTTTTTAAAAAGCTATATCTCGAAAACTATTTAACGTAAATAACTCTATTAGGCCTCATATTTTAGCAAATTTACTCTTCTTTAAATGATGTTCTCTTAGGTTTTCTTGTGTTGTTCCGACTTTTTAAGATATAGAGCTCCGAATGAAAAATTAGTTTTTTTTATCGCTTTGTAACAGCCCCCATTTTTTATTCCCCCTACCTATACTTGCCAGACTCATCAATTTTGACTATTAATTATACATAGTTTTCATTAAAGTAATCAAAACTTGGGGTGAGATAACTGCCTTTTTTCTCCTCTTGGGCTCTTGTACTAACCCTGCCTGTTAGGCACTCGTTCGTAGCAGGGGGTTATAACCCATTGCTGCAATCAAAACAATTCACATTATTTTTCAATAGCTGCACACAGCTTACTTTGCTATCCATCATCCTCTTCTATCCTGTCTGGTGGCCTCACTAGTGCAGCTTCTTGTCTTCTACTAAAGGAGAAGTGAGAGGAGCCAACAGCTTCCTTACACCTGTACACAAAGGCCTTGTAGTATGGGTAGTTCTCCTTGGACCTCTACCGTTCCAGTAGAAGGCATTAGGGTTGTCAAATTAACCACTATCTATGGTAAAATTTATAGAATACGTCAAATACAATAGAAAACAATTTTTTTAGTCAGATGTGCCACAATTCAAGCAGAGCAGAGGTATACCTCCAAATATATTTTTTAATAAACCAAGAATCTATATTATCTGACCTATGAATTAGTAATGAACTGATAAATTAATTATAATTAAGCAGTAGCAACTGTTATAGTATAGAATAAGTAATGAAAGTGGTAAAAATCTAGTGCAGTGCGCATCACAATTTTCACTTGCTAACCTACTTACGTCCCTAAGTTTAGATTAGTGGGCTAGTGTCAGAAGTTAATGTTATTTTAGAAAAAAAAAAATCTAAAGACAAGGGAAGGCGAAAAATAGTAACTACAAATTTTCATCTTTCTGTTGCTATTTTAAAGTTTCTCAAGATGGTGATAACAAATATAAGTTTTATATTTTAAAGAATATAGTAGTTTAACAAAAGATAACAAAGCTGTCATGCAATGGAGAAAGATCAGGCAGACTCAGCATTCCCCATTCGAATAAAATGTATCCATTTTTGCTTTTTTCCCATTTAGTTATTCATTTAATTCTGTATTTATAAATTATTATCATTGCTAACAATGAGAACTGTTAATTTTTTAAAAATAAAGATAGCTAAAGGTACTTAAGAGGAAGATTTTTTGAAAATTCAGAATTTAAGCCCAGTTAGACTGTTTCAATGAGGATATGACCAATCTGGTATTGAAGACTACTTAATTATACATTGAATCACCAAGTTTAATAAAAATTGTTGGAGCCCTTTTAGGAGGAAATTGACAGAATGTGAAAAATCAATTATATAGAATGGCATTTCTGGTCAGTTGATTTAATAGAAAAAAAAGTTGCTATCACATCCCAGGCATATACCTGTCTTAAATATGTAACTTCAGTTTCTTAGGGCTTTTTGTTTTTGAGCTAGGCTGTTCACATACACATACACAGACCATTTACCAAAACTGTGCTATTTGGACTCAGATGACCTCAAGACGCAATACTTTCACCTACTATATAATCCATATATAGGTTTGTGAAAGTCAAAAATTAACTGATTGAACTAACCTGTTATCAAAAAAATATTACTGCTAAGATGATAAGTAAGAAATAATAAAAACAATAACTAAATTAGTATTACAGGTTAAATGAATACATAATGTATAATGGAGCAATGTAAAGTAAAAGGTTGAGTGATATTGGTGAGCATAATATAAACTAAGTTGAAAACAATTTAGCAATATCATAAAAATTGTAATGTAAATGGTAATATAAACTGACTAGAAGATAATCTCCAAATCATAAAATTGTAATATAAGGAGAACTAATAAGAAGTAGAATAAAACGAATGTACCTGTTTTGATTGCTCGAGGTATACAGGATGAATAAACAAAGAAATTTGAATTGATAAGTTGGATTCACCAAAAAGGAGTGGAGAGAGAAAGGGGGGGTTGCATATACACTAAAATGAGTATAAACAATCTGACAATTAATAATGGTTGAAACTATTTAAATATAAGAAGATGGTCAGGGTTACGGTCAAGATGAACAAATAGTTTTTAACTTTTAACTATTTATTCTTTTTGACCACAACCCTGACCATCTTATATTTAAGTTATACGGTCAACTATATATATATATAAAAGTGAAAATTTTGCTTTGATTAGTTGTATGTATGATGTACACAAGTCTACAATATGTT
>NW_027113207.1:135331-181818 GCF_000696795.3 Halyomorpha halys | reverse complement strand
ATATGGTTGAAACTATTTCTTAAGTGTTTTTCTCAACTGCCAACTGGACCATCTCCCAAATGGTCAATCGTCAATATATAACATGAAAGATACTTTGTTAGTAAAAAAAAAAAAAACCATTCCTTTTCCTCAAAAATTTATTTGCATATCAACATACAATATTTTGAAAAGACTCAAATAAGAAGAAACATTAAAAGTTATTTTATCACAATATATAATATGAAATATAAAAATTATTGAAGCACATTCTCTAATAATGCAAAGATGATCTGGAAAAAAAAAAAATCAGTGGAATGTAAAAAAAAATATAAATATATATATCCTGAATGTAGAATGATGAAAAACAACTTCCTATAAAAATATTGGTTGCATTTAAGTTCCTATAAAATTATGTTAGTATTATTTACAATTTAAGAGTATCACAAGATATTTTTTCAGTCAGTTTTGACCAAAAAATGGATTCATTTTTAACACATGAATTGCCCAGAAGAATGATAGCTGGTAGAGTATTTCATGAAAAAAATTATAAAAGAAAATGAATTAATAAAATTAAAAGGAACAAGTAACTAAATAAAAACAAAAATATCACATTGGCACATTTCTTCATTACTCTTTCCATTTTTGTTCTGGTTATATTTTAGACAACTATAGATAATCATAACCTTAACATTCATTAACACACCTTATACATAAAACCTAATCTAAGAGGAGATAAACCATTGGACATAAATAAAAACCTTTAAATATTACAAAGCGAGAATTAATCAGTTGATTAAGTAGTTACAATAGTTCCATGATGTAAGTGAAGCGAATCGAATTATATTTAAAAATCCTACTGCATTAGAGGTGTTGACTGTCAAAATGGGATAAATCGTACATTCAATCTATCGAAGGTCAATCTAATATTCATTTCCTTGTGATTTGTAAGATTTAATCTGGGTAAGTATTATTTTCCTATTGAAATCATATGAGCTAAAGCATTTTTGGTGTCACCTGAAAAGTTTTACGATTTGGAATGATTCCATTTTGAAAGTGAATGCCTCATATCATAAAGGGTAAATTTACATACCAACTCACCCTATATTAGATTTTTTTCCTACTCTTTATCCATTGTTCATACCTAACACAATCCCCTCTTTTATGTTATGCCATTTAATTTTCTGTATTGTAAATTTCAACCATAAAAAACTAAACAACAGAAGAATAAAAAAAAGAGAATTTAAAGTTTTATTTTTAAAATCTTCATGATTTTACATTTCACTTATCCCTTCAATTTTTATTACATCTCTATAAATATTACTCTTTATTTCCAAAATTATATAATTTCTCAAATCCTATTAATGTTGTTTGTGAAAGACCCATTATGAACTTGGTGAATTATATTACAGGTAGTAAAGTAATAATTTTCACAATTTATAATCACTATTTCAACAATATATAATCCATTACAAATCTAGTAATACCCTATTATCGTCTGTAACTAAACGTCATAAGGAACTGATTGCAATTACAAATAATAACTTTAATTCATGATTATTGACTATTTCAATTAATAAATAAAATCTATGGCACAGATATTCAACTAGGAAGGTAATGTAATTCCATCAGAATCTGTCTTACTCAACGGAAAAAATACTTCAATCAAATAATGATAATGAAAAATATAAAAAGGTGAAGAATAGCTTAGTTTAAATATGAAAAATATGGAGTAGTGTGAAAATTTAAAAAGTGCAACAAAATAAAATATTTACAGTATCGATCTAGAAGATGATAATGTAATAAAGGACTGTTAATCAGTTATAATAGAAAAATGTTAAGTAAATATATTTCATTTTTTCAAAAATTAATTAATAAATTCAAAATATTTCTAAAATGGAAGCGATAACAAATTCTAAATCATACACAGTAGAGATCATCCTTGAATAAATATTTATTTGTCATCAGTCAAAAAGTTTATAATGTATTCATAGCATGAAGAATAATACAAAAATGAATCTTTATCCCCCTAATTTATATTTTTTCAGGAAAGAAAACTGAAAATGAGACATAAATAGAAATAGAAAAAAAAAAAGGAATTCCTTTTTTAATAGGAGAAATTTTAAGTTATCAAAAACTAAGATCATAACAACGCAAATTATACCAAATCGGACTAACAAAAGTAAGAAAAGGAAAAAAAAAAATGAACCGCCCACAAATATTAACTTTTCTTGGCAAAAATTAATGATAGATAATGATAATTTTTTTCAAAACCATAAAGATGAATTTTTAATGAAGAAAGTATTAATCTCATAACAAGAGAAGAGATGCTTATGCCATTTTTTCAAGCAGTATACAAATGTCTCTTAAATTAGGCACATTCAAAAAGTTTCATTTTTTATTTCAAAAAGTCATATTTTTATTTTGAATATTTCTGGATAAACGCTCTGATTTCTATACGTTTACGACAATACTTTCTTTTCTTTCAATTAAGATGATATTATTTATTATTTTAATATTACAAAGTTTAATTTAATAATAAAGGCCCCGACAGAAAACAAATAAAGAAAACCAAACTTTAAAAAAACCTATTGATTTTAAGCTCACACAACCATGCAGCTTTATTTATTTCAGTTTATGTTGAAAGACATATTATACCAGTAAAAATTTTTTTTAATAAAGTGAATACTGTGATATGTTTCGGAATTAATTTTAAAGTATGAATTCTGGGAAATAATGAGTGTTTTAATGTTATAACAATTTGGTTTGACGTTTCTGTATATATATTTGTTTTGTTTTTCTATAAACTTATTTCTTTTTGTTTCTGTGGTTTTTTGCATAATAAAAAAAAAATTTTTAAATGGTTTTTATTAACACTTTTTGTTTTCTTTTTTATCCAAAATTTTTTAATTAAAAAAATTAGAAGCCTTATTATTTAGTAATAATTAATAACTCATTATAATCTAAATTGTAAATAATCCATTCAAACATTATCCTTTTATACACACAACATATTTTTTAAACTCATTAATTGTAAAAATATAGTAATCTAGTTAATTTTTTTTTGTTATAATGCTTTAAATCTATACATATAATGATGCATCTTATACACATATTATTTGCATATTATGGATGTTTCATGGGAGATTTTAATATTTAATTTCACTAAATATTTTTAGTATCTGTAACAAATTTTAGCTTATTTCATAAAAAATCAGTCTTTGCCTGTATAACCACAAGTAATTAAACAGTTTCAAGTATAACAAGAAATACAACAATGAATTCATTAAGTATACTAATAAAATTAAAGTCTCAAAAATTTGACATTAACAGAAAGGATCTCTGAATGGTGCTCAAATAACATCTCTACCCTACCTAACAGCTCCTAATGAATCTAAGCAACAAAACCTACTAATGAATCAACATTATCAGTCCTTACTAAAGCAACAGTCAGTGAAAATAAGAAAACATATTAAACCAATCCATACAGAGGAACTTATTACATTGATGAATTTAATTAAACTAAAATGATAGTGCAAAACACTGTAACTAATTGAAAAAAAAAATTGTATTAAAGGAATACAAAGATTTATACTGTAATAATTTTCAGATTAATTTAACGTTGAATAAACAAAAATATATTCAACAGGATATCTAAGGTGTTATATTTTTATTAAACCTGAGTATTCACTATTTATAAATTTTGTTTTCATTTTCCTTTCCTCCCTTGGTCTCAATTAATTTCTGAGACTGACTTATTACTATATTGACATTTTAATATTTCTAAAACTGACTTATTACTGTATTGAAACTTCATATATCAAGAAGCTTCATATATACGATATACATCCATATTTTAATGGGTTAATCATTCCGAACAAATTCCTGAACATAACTTTTTTTTGTGCAATTTTTTTTGTATTTAACCAATTAAGTTCAATGTAATAATTAAAATATTTTTGTACCAATCTAACAAATATTAATCACCAAAACTATACAAATAATTTTTAATAGATTAACAATTAATGATCATGACTTCATCATGATATGAATAAATGATTTGTAGCTATATTTATATTTATATATCAATTAGGATTTAAAAAAAAAAAAAAGTTTCGTCTCAATAGTATCAATTTATAAAGATGTAACTCTATGCTGTAACAGGATTTATTTAGAGAAAAAAATTTTGAAAGTGTCTACTCTAGATTATAAAATAAATATATACTATCGAGAAGAAAGAATATGATACAAGTTAATAAGTATTAAACATAAGCACTTTAATCAGGTTAGCTAAATTTGAATTGATTTTTTTAATTTTAATTCATAAACAAATTGTAAAAAACATTTTTTCATTTCCCTTTTATCTAAATAAAAAATACTTATTTTTATATCATTCTAAAGCAATTAATCTTAGTTTTTACTTATCAAAGTATTGTCAACACATATATCTACATAAAAAAAAGTATAACTAAAAGTAGAAAATTTAATTGCTCAAGGAATCCTATCTTATCATAAAAAAATCTTGTAAAGCTACACCCAATTCATCACACTTCTTTGCTTAATTTAATTTTCCTCTTTATTTCGAAATGATTCAGAGAGAATAGAAAGAAAATATTTGATTTCTCGCTTCACTGAAAAGAAACATCTATATGCAAATATAATAAAACAAATAACACTGAATATAAAAACCTTAAAAACTAATGGGAAAATATACTTTCAGTCAATATAGTTTAACCATAACGTAATTTATGCCTTTTGTGGTCCTTAAAAATTAACCTCAACTGCATATAAATAATAGCTTTGGTGCTAAAAACTACAACAGATTATACAAAGATGTTCATCTGCTTTTGTATTTTTCCGAACAGGCATTATAAAACTATATCTCAGATTTAATAATCTATTTAAAATTAAATCAAGAAATCCCCTATAGCGTACAAAACAGCATTTGCTTAAAGTGTTTAGTTATTACTAATTCTATCAAAGTAAAATTCCATTATAAAAATATAAATCTTGGTAATGTATAATAAGGAATTTCGATCAATAAATCATTTAAATGATAGCATAATCACAAAAGTATAGTTAAATAAATTCCAATTAAAAAATAGAGGTCTTGTAATGAAAATTTTAACTTTGGTCTCATAATAATTATAAAAAAGACATGCATGTATCAAATCAAGAATGCATCCAAACATAATACAACATAAATAAAAACGATTTTTTTACAGTTAGTAAGAAAAAATGACTTCAAATTGGAAATGCCCATGGTGAAGAAAGTATTAATAAGGCCTGTGTGTGTGCCTCAAGCAATTTATAATAACGTAATTATAATAATAATAAAAAGAGATCTGTGACAAATGCACTATTCTAGACGACGTGTCAGAGTGAATCAGTTGGGAAGACGAGCAGGGCATCCGTGTTAACAGAAGGTGTTGGCGAACACCTGCTGGCTGAGCTGAAGCTGCTTGAGCTCAGCTCTTCATCGATGCTGTTCTGGCCGCCAGTTCCTAAAGTCAAAATATAAATTTATTAATCAAAAAAATAAAATAAAGTAAAATTAAAGACTCAAGTCTGTGTCAACCACTTGCTTCTTCAACTAATTGCAATCTCTACACATATTAATTTTTTTTGTCTACTTTATTTTATTTAAATTATCAAAAAGCCTAATGAATTTAGGTTAAAAAATTATACATAGTAAATAACAAAAACTAATTTAAATCAAATTATTAAAGAATATTATTTATTTTATCAACATATACAAAACAAAAGAAAAATGTTTCGGAGTCATTATAAAGAGTAAAAAAAAATTTTAAATTTGGCGGATATTGATTTTGATTTCTGAGGATCATAGTGGAATGACCTGTGACTATGTTGCCAAAACTCAAATATCTGGAGTGCCCACTCACACAGCTTTCCTTAGTGCTTGGTTATATTTTTGTTCATTAATTGTAATAAAAAAACAGGTTAATATTTTAAAATAATGTGAGTGATAAAACCTTGTATTGTGATAGTTAAATCTGATCCTGATAAAACAACTTGAGCAGAGTCAGAATAAAAGTATAAAAAAAATCATAATAAAAATAAAAGATTCTGGTACACACACACAAAAAAAAAAAAGAAGTGAAAATTGATGTTTAAATAATACCATAGCAGGCGATAAAATATTTTACAGTTAATCTGCAAATCTAATCCAATTTTTGGTCCAATTCAGAAGTGGACTAAGTGGCAGCTGAGAGCAAAGAGGGCCGAAGATGCTACAATGTCTTAAGATATCTACAAGATATAACTTGAAGATTTTTAATGAGGCCAAAAAGGCTTAAAAACCCTCTATAAAATAATTTGAAAAATCTAAACACAAAAGTTTTAATTTATGGCCTCTAACTTAAAACGTTTTAGTGTAGGAGGGGTCCAAATTGTTTACAGCTTAGGTTCCCCACTAAATTCCATCCACTTCTTTTATTATTTTTTTATTTTACACAGACTATCACACATGTACAAATGTAGTTTTGTCGAAAAACCAATATAATCATCTGATTAGGTCCAAGATTGTGGATTAAGGTAAAAATGGTTTGATATAAATTTTATCAAATTCTACTACTTTTGCTTAAATATCTGAAGAAGAAATTTTTGGGGAAAGTTTGTAATTAAGTCTGGTCCTATTGACTTATTTTTAAACAATAAATGCTTATTGTTGAAATATAGTTACTTATGTACCCAATAGAAATACTTATCTCCAGAAAAAGTTAATTTTAGGAAATAAAAAAGAGTAATAAGAAACTACAAAAAATAATAACAATAAAGATATAGTGAGAAAGCTTTACTAAATTATGTACTTGGAAAATGTTTTTCATTTTTTTTTTTCTTAAACTAACTGGATACTCAATAAAATGTAATAAGATTTTACTCACCTCTAAAAATAATAGTTAAAAACAGTTTGAAAGCATTATGACTCTTTTGAATAGAACATTTATTTACTCTAAAAACTATTTCTCAAAATGAGTTCCTAAATTAACCAATTTAGTTGTGATTAACTTATATATGACAATAAAATGCAGTCAAAAATTGACTACATTCATTTAAAAAAAAAATAATTACAAAATATGTGAAATCTCTTGGTTTGGCAGTTATACTACCAGCAGGGAAAGAAAGTAGAGGAGAATAAAGGCCCAGAATATAACCCCAAAGATTCGAAAGCCATAATTAGTAGTTTAGTTTTATTTATTACACATAAATATACTTTTGTAGTATTTGAACTAGCATTAAAGCTTGTGATTTCATGTTCTAACACTTTTTTTCTGATTTACATTTTATTTTATTTTATTACATTTATACACAATATAAAAGCTAATTTTAAATGCAGTAGGAGACCTATATTTTTGTTGATCAGTTTTTCACCGGAGGGTATTTTGAATTTAAAATTTATAAGTGCAAAATGTATATTAGGTTAGGGACAGTGAGAAAAACCTATTTGAATTAACGTAGTTGTAGCCTAGTGTTTGATATAGAAATGATTCATAATTTACTTTAACATGAGTTTATTTGTATAATGCAGTGCCCAAATGGCTTTTCTGCTGGATTACTTACATTTTTCTGCATACATTTTTTCTATTCCTAGCCTGATAAGTTTTAGAAAAGTGAACTAATACTTGGAGAAGTTTGTCGGGAGGTGCGGTCAGCAAAGAACAACATAAATAAACAAAACCATATTTATTTATTATGGTTTTGTTTATTTATGTTGTTCTTTGCTGACCGCACCCCCCCGACAAACTTCTCCAATCATTAATCTACGGTCAACTATCTACACCTCATTATGAACTAATACTTGTGTAGAAAAATAATTTTTAATATGTTATTACTTGATCATAGTATTTACTTCATATTTGTAAAGGTAAAATTCCAGTTGAATGATTTTTATTATTATATTACTTAATAAAAATACTTGCCTTATAACTGTAACTATGGATTACATGATTCACATTGAATAATGTTTATTATATTAATTCATCATAATATTTACCTCGTACTTGTTATTGTGAAATTCATACTGAAAAATTATTTTCATTGTGATTGAAAATGAATTTCTTTTACTGTTTATAGTGTTGCAAAAATAAATAATTTATAATTTTTTTTTTTATTTTAATATTATTTTTGTTAATAATTTATATTAAAAATGGATGCTTATCCAATGTTGTTTGTGTAATATAAAATAATAACATAATTTAACTAATTATTGTTATCATATTACATATTTTTTGAGTGACACATTATCTGAACAAATGGAAATTCGTTATTTTATAAATTTGTAAAAAATATAATAGCAAAACACTAAGCGATGAATAGAGGGAAAACCAATGAAAATAAGTGAATATTTTTTAAAACAAGTAAATTTTTTTTAAAAGAGAAGCACTTGAAATGGCACTCATTTGAAATTAAAATTTGTAAATTCGCTATCTTAATTGTCAATTTTATTATTAAAATTAAAATTTATTATAGAATGGGGAAGGGTGGGAAGCTCCCTTTAGAACTCTATCAATAAATGGGATCAGTTCCAGTAGATGCAAAAGTAGATATGAAATAAGTTACCATTTTTGAATCAAGGCCATGCTGCAAAACTGAAGCTAATATATAATAGAAAGTAGAACTAAAATAAATTGTTAGTGAAAAACAGCAGATTTCCATGCAGCATTAGATGTAACTTATATAATAAAATTTGAATGAATTTAATAATCTTTCTTTATTCACTAACAAAATGTAAACATAAGGCAAATATGTATATATTTATATGTGTGTGTTTAAAGCACATCACAGAAACTCATTGTCAATCAATGATAAAATAATACATCCATCAGATCTGAAGAAATATTAGCTAAAGAATATAATTTTGAAAAATTAAGAGAGTAGGTAAAGATAGGAATGGAAATCATATTGCTAACATGGATGTGAGACATCTCTCTCTTATCATCGTTAGATTTTTATTTCACAGTAACTCACTTCTCCTTAAAATATTGTTATTCGATAATTCTTCATGATTGTGTAATATAACATCAGGCAAATAATCATATTTTCTCAGCCTCAAAAGTTGCGGAGAAATTAAATGGAGAACCTTTAGTCATCTAAATCCCTTAGTTCCAAACAACACAACAGACATACTGTTATGTGTTCATTGTATTGCTTTCCCCTAAACAAATGTAATTTATTGTTCCACTATAAATGAAGGTTTCTAAATAAATCATTCTAGAGTCTCACATATTAAATTTTTTCTAATTAAAAAAATAACACAACTATAAATGTGTTTTACTTTGAATCTCAGATTCAAATGAATTGAGTTGAGTGTTCAGAGAAAGGAATAGCATCTTAATTAAATAAAATGAAAAATCACTAATTTCCTCCATGTTCAGACGTTTTAGACCATTTTTGTGACAAAAACTTATTATTAGTTGTACAAATAATTTGCAATACATATATTTAACAAGAATACAACCATATTCCATAATTATTCAAGACTTTTTCATGGTGAATTGAAATTATGAAATGGATTAAGTATAATAAAATTACTGTTCTTTAAGGAATGTTTTAGTCAGAAATTGAGTAAAAATGAAACATTTCATCAATATACAAAAATAAAAAAAAGTTGTGAAAATTGATGAAAACATTTTAACTTTACTAAAATTATAATAAAATTCAAATAAATGCGGAATGTTAGAATGCTGAAACCAGAAGTCGCCCATAGATTGTGCTAGCTGACAATGTAACCATTAAACTGTGTCATTGGAGCCAATTCCATGTTTTGATTTCTGATGAAAGATCTTCAACTTGCAACAATACAAGTTTCATACAACAGCATAGAACATGTTGAATTTTGTACTGGGAAACTATGATTTTCAGTTACCCTTCGGAGAAAACTGCTGGAGAATTTAATTAAATGCATATCGAACCTTATGGTGACCATGCTCTTAGAAAATCAAAGATCTTAGAATGGCTTAAAAAATTCAATCTTTGACAAACAAAAAAGTTTTAATACAGCGAATTACCAGCATTGTTACTTGAGTATGACATTCAAAAACAGCAACTCCCAGATCAATTAAATGAAGCAGTTTCCATAAGTTTGAAAGTCATACGAAAGATCCAGAAGATGGGAAAATGGATTCCATATGAACTGAATGAAAGACAGCAGGAAAAAAATTAACTCATTTCTCAATTGAATAGCGACTGGCGATGAAAAGTGGATATATATCAAGAATTCTATGGGTAACTGCAACCGAACTATCAAAATCAACTGCAAGGCCAAATCGTTATGGAAAGAGGACATTGCTTTGTTGATCATCATCTATTATGATATGAGCAGCTAAAACTGTTAATACTTACTGAAAGCTACTGGCAACAAATGACAGATTTTAATCAAGCTTTGCATGAAAAAAAGACCAAAATATCTTAAGTCCAAAATTGATTGTTCATGATAACACAAAGCAAAACTCATCAAGAAAAATATTGAGATGTTTTGTTGGGAAACATTTTCATATGCAGCTTATGTACCAGACCTGGCTACATCTAATTATTAATTATTTGTATCAATGGTACACCCACTTGCTGAGCAGTGCTTCACATCTTACAAAAATGGCTTAATGAGTGGTTTAAATACGAAGAAGAGGTTTTTTTGGCATGTCATCCACAAATTGTCAGAGAGATGGGAAAACTTTATAGCTAATGTTGGAAAATACTACAAATAAAATACTGGTTTCACATTTACATATTTCGTATATATTTTCTCTAAATATAGCTTGCTCATAGGAAAAGAATTTATTGCATTCCTTACAAAATCTAAACAAACCTCTAAAGATCCCAATGGTTTATAGAAAATGGTCCAGTAGTTTAGGAGAATAGGGATAAATTTGGTGAGATTTTGGCAGAAAAAATTAAAAATAACTGACCACCACATTTTCTTTCAGTTAGGTAATTGGGTAAGGTAAAACATAAGTTCATTGGAAAAAATATAAAATATAAGCGTGAAAAATTTGAAAATCTTTCATTTTTATAAAATATTATAATTATCAGTACAACTTCCTACATTAGATTTATTTCCGGCCTAAAAATAATTACATGCTTCAATATTTTGGGAGCATAATGAAAACAAAATTTAAAGCAGAGACATTAAGAAAGCTAAGACTATTGCTTTTGATACTAAGTATTAAACTTGAAAAAAAAATCACCTATAGCACTAAAGAAGGATAAGGAGTGATGAGTTCAATAACCAATGACTTTTTTTCTTTCTTTATCAAACGAGAACTTCACTTTCACAATAAAATTGATATTTTGACCACATATACAAATTCCTTTTGACAAACAAGTTAAAGCAGAATTTGATTTTAGTACTGTCAGAGAAAAAAATCATTTGCTTAACTAATTTACATTTCAAAGGCTGTTAAATAACATTTGTAAACATTTAGAGAAACTTTTAAGAAATTTTAAAATAAATACAAACAAACTTCAAATTAAAAAGCATAATATTTATAATAAAATGGTAACAAATTGTTTATCTGTACTAACATAAATCTATAGTACTGTTTACTAAATCAAATAAAATATTTATAACTAAACTAGTAAATACTTTATCACAATAACACAGATTAGTTATGAATAAATAAAACACTTAGAGTCATGTTTGGTATCAATAGCACACAATTCGTAAAATAAATAATGCATATGAAATAGATTCGACAAACATCTAATTGAGCAGAATTTTGCAATGACTAAACCAATAATTTTCTTTTTAAAAGCAATAAATCACAGAATAACGTATTAATGCTGTTTTAACACTTTTTAAATATAATATCAATATTTTACAATGCAAATATATCATATAAATTATTATAAATTATAATTGAGTAATATTGTTCATATTATTCTTAAATGAACTTAACAATGTTCAATTAAAAACAAAACTACAATAGTGAAATGTCTAAAGTCATTCAATTATAATAAAATGTTGTAAAACTTAGTACCTTTAAAACAACTTATTGCAATAAAAATGTTTTTCTTAAAAATAATGAAAATGCTAATATAAATTAACACACTATTTTGTAAATGTTTATATGACTATACATAGGTACAAGAATAAGGTAAATATTTAAGAAAAGTAAATATCTTACTGCACATGAGAAACTATGAGGCAAACACACATAAGTATTACACATGTATGTGTATGTAAGATATAAATATGCCAATTCTAAAGCTTAAATTAATGAAATATAACTAATCCATTGATAAAAGAACGTCAAACACGAAAACAATATAAGCTGATCACATTCTCCCCCCCCATAATTTATTTGATTTATTTTACATATATTACACTTAAAACAACTTATAACACTTATAATGCTGTAATGAAAGATGACACACAATCAGTGAACACTTATTGAAAAATATTTAATGTTTTGTGCAACACATATCTTTAAAATGTCATGATAGTGCATGAGTCAAGATTTAATATTTCATTTCTATATACAAATAAATAATTACTTCATCAGTACCTACTTCATATACAAGGTTTTTATTTTTATTTTACTTGTTTATTATTTTTTTTTAGTTTTTCCATTATGAAAAGTTTGTCAATTTGAGCATAATTTTCAATAAATACAATGTTATGAGAGCCAGAATGTACAAAACAATTACACTTAATTTAATAAGTGAAAAGTGAAGGGACCAGTGACATCATCTTTTCTTCTTTTTTTGCTTTCGTAATTTTTTTGATGAAATTTGATTTAATTTGTCACTAGAATCTGTTTTCTCTTCAGTATTCGATGAGGTCAATTCTAAGACAGGGGTTTTTAACGCACTTTCATCAAAGTCCTCCTTACTTGATTCAAATGCAAGTGAATCACTGGCTCCATCATCATTACATGATTCATAGACAGAATCACGATCTTCAATGTTACAACGTTGGTCTCCAATGCTAACAACATTACTCCAACTTCTGTTACCACTTTGCTTCCTTGTTGGTTTTTCTGAGCTATATTCATTTGAGCTGTCAGAACTCTTATCTTTAGGTCCTTCTGTAGTGGTATCAATCATTTCTGAAGATTCTTTTACTTTCAACTGAATTTCAGAGGTTTCATCATTTTTTTTCCCTTTTTTCCTTTTTGGAACTTTCTGAACTGCTGTTTTAGCTTCTGTGACCTGACAAGATTCGTCACTCGACTCAGAATCCTTAACTTCTGCTCTAGCTGTGGCTGGGGAGGGAGATTTTTTTTTATCAGAGCGGTCTTTATCAGATGATTCACTCCTTTTTTGTCTCCTTGATCTTTCTTTTTTGTTTATTTTAGAATCATCAGATTCCTTACCAGAATGTGATGATATATCTTCTACCTCTGATTTATCAGTGGAAGCAATTTGATCAGATTGGATATCTTCAGAAAAGATACGGGGTACTTCACAACAAGTTGACAAGCATTTCAACGAGTTTTCAAGAGTACTCTCATTCATTTCAACAGAATCCATCAATGCCTCTGGTACAGTTTCACAAACCGATATTACATCAAATAAAACTGAAGTTGAATCAATTATTTCTTTCCTTACAGAAACTCTCTCAGATTCTATTTCTGAAACCAACTTTTTTGGACTGTCCATAACAGCTTCATCTGTTTTTGCAGAAACTGAATCATAAGAATCAATTTCACTTATATCTGCCAACAGGCTGGAATCATGACTTTTTTTATCTTTTTTTCGGCGTTTATTTTTGCTGTTTCGGCCATTTTTAATAGGTACTTTAACAAAGTTGTCAGAAAGATCCTCTGTCGGAATGCTTGGCGATTCAGATGAATGAGAACTTTCTCCCTCACAGATTGGGTTATTAGAAATACTAGCACAATCTTGTTCTTCTTGGTTCTCAAACGAAATCAATAATTCTTGAGGATTTTTTTCCTCACCATCAGTACATATTGGGGGTCTATTGCCATTCATATCACTCTCTAGCAATGATTGATCAACTTCCAGAGAAAGAATTTCAGTTTCTTCAATATTTATATTTTTGTCACTATAAGGAGGTATAATATCTTCCTTAGTTACTGGTATATCTTCCTCAGTAACTGGTATATCTTCCTCAGTTACTGGTATATCTTCCTCAGTTACTGGTATATCTTCCTCAGTTACTGGTATATCTTCCTCAGTTACTGGTATAATATCAGCCTCATCCAAGGCGATTAAATGACTGGCATGAACATTACTAATAGAGGATATTTCTTCAGTAATGACCAATTTATCAGTCCCTAAATCACAATTTTTGTTGTTGTCATCATCGACATTGAAATTATCTCTTGAGATTAAAATATCTCCCCCATAACTTTTATTAATCATTAAATTATCTGAGATGGCTTCTGACTCAATAATCAAGTTAAAATCAGAAAGGCCTTCATTAGTTGATTCATGAATTTCTTCAGAATGAGGTTTATCAATTGGGACAATACTAGAAGAAGGATGATCATCCATGATAAAATCAGACTCAACTTCTTGCAATGGCTTCAAATGCATTTCTAGACTAGTTGAACTTTGATTTAATTCAATATCATCTTTTAAATTACAACTTACATCGATTTCTTGTTCTATAGATATTTTAATCTGTTCTGAGCTATCTTCCTCAGTAATAAGCAATATTTCATTTGCAACTGTATCTTGTAGAAAAGGTTCATGTTCTTTTTGATTATCATCTTTTTGAGAAACAGACGAGATGTTTTCATATGTCATCGGTGGCTTTGATGATATATCCTTTTTTCTTTTCTTTCTTCCTTTTCTACCAACAACTTTAGAACTCTTTTCTTCAGATTCTTGAGTTTTTATTGCACTTTGTTCTATGCAAGTAGCACCTTCCTTATCAGAACTACTTATTTCAGATTGTTCTTTGCCAGAATCATTGAATGGCTCAGAATTACTAACTAACAAACTAGGAATATTTCTGCTAGCATTAGATTTTTTAACATCTTTAGGTTGGAATGAATAACTTACTTTGACCTCACATTCACATAACTCCTTCTCTGCCAGTGATTCATGGACAAACACTTCCCTATTATCAACATCAAATTTCAAAATGTCACTAGCTGGCTGTTTTTCAAGTTTCTCAAATGAATATGATTCAACATTTTCTGATTTGATAGTGTCTACTATTATATCAGAAGATTCTTCAGATAGTTCCTTATCAACAGAAGCCTCGGTTATGGTGTCAGGAGCCAGATGCCCATCCTTAGAAACGTTGACTGGAAAAGGTTCAAAGAAGAGGGGGTGAGGCCAATGGGTGACGACAGCCAATGGATGGGTCTGAACGGCCCCGAGTGGATTGACCTGCCATTCAACCTCAGCCCTTCTCAGCTTCCCCCTCGCCTGACCTTCGGACAACAGAAAACACAGAGTCACTCTTTCAAAGGTCCAACACTTCATAAAATGTGCCCCTCATAATAAAACATGAAAAGGGATAAGTTCAACAGGAAAAGCTTGTTAAGTGCATCCTATATGGATATGCCATAAAAAAAAATATAATAAAAAACTATAAATAAAAAAGACATACTAATGACTAGATCATAACAGGAGATGGTCTGTTTATATCTATATTTCATAAATATATGGATACAAACAAAATAATTAAACTCCAGAATTTTAAGAAATAAAATTAAACAATGACATATCCACAGAGGTATAGCTGTTAAAATGCGACACACACCTAATAGGGATTCAAAGTTGGAGGAACTAAGCATTAATAAAAATGTTAAAATAAAGGCATACAGGGAAATTATTATATATTAATATGCTAATAATCTATCTAATAAAAAAGCCATGCAGTGCAAATGTTTTAAACAACATAAAAGCAATGCTTAAAACCCATAACTAATTAATTTGATTTAAAAATTACATGAAACTTGTGGAACACTAGAGCGATTTAAAATAACAGGTTAATAAACCACCCATGACATTTTATGATAAAATACAACTAACCTTTGACTAATAAGTTAAATATTAACTACAAAGGTTACAGATTCTACTATAATAATATGCTTGAATACATTGACATATGGGCAAGAAGATGAATTATTTGCGATTTTCATTTTCATTATAACAATTAATATTAAAGGTAACCAAAAATAAGGCATCCTCTAAAAAAATAAAATAAATGAAGATGGAATGATACAACCTATGCAACAAAACATTATAAGAAGTTATTAAAATATTGTTATTTCAGCAAAACTAGAGGAAGAAACTACTGCAGCTTAGCGAGATTAAGAGAAGACAAAATGACAATAATTACTTAAGTAACTTTTCTTTATTTCACAATTTGAAAGACAAAAAAGGTACCAATTTGTTTGTGTGTATGTACACACACATTTATATATTTGTATTATAAAAGAACACATAGACTGTATCATTACATTCTTCAATGAAAGTGCTGGTATAGCATACATTACAAGAGATGTTTTTGCATAAGATTATTAAAAAGTCATAATAAAAGGGAAAGAAAATTATAATTTATTAGATGTGTGCCGCTGAAACAGTGAATTGAAAAAAATTTGAATTCTGCAAAAAAAAAGTTTTAAGTGTTGGATGATAACTAAGTGACGCTAATGTTTTCTTTGTCGAGAAGGTACAGAACAATCAATATGAACAAATGTTTAATTCAACACATTATCCATTAATGTAAAAAAAAACATTAATATGTAAATTTGAAATAAAAATCGGTTAATAAAAAAAAATTAACCAAAATATCATAGGTGGTAATTCAAAAATTTTTTTTATTTTATAAAGAAAAAACAGTTGAGTTTCAACAGTATTATAGTTCCAAAAATAAATGAAACTATAAGTACTCTAATTCCTCAAAGTTTGAGCAACAGTAATATGATAAGTTGATAGAAGCAATTAGTAAATATATATTTCTACAAAAAAAATGTCTAAAAGTTTTACCAAAATATTTTAACCAACAATATTTTCTTACACAGCCTATGTTTACAATACTACTCCAGAGTTCTAACTACTCAACGTTGCAAGCACCCATGTCACGATTATTGAAAGACATTTTCAAAAATGTTTATAAAATCCAATATTTTCATCATCTGGGGGCGTTAATTCAACTTTTATTTAATAAAAATTAAAATCAATCTTAATACAGAAACTCTAACCCTCAAATATGATTCTCAAGACATCAGAATGATTATAAAGTAAAATACTAAGCTTAACATCACGAAAAATTCTAAGCTTAACAACAAGCTGTCTGGTTGACTTATTTAAGTAACATCAGTAAATTCTAACTTTTTATTTTATTAGTGAAAATTTAGGGATATTTCAAAACCCACTGTATTAACCAAACACCTGTTTTATTAGAGAATTTTAAACATTTTCCAAAAAAAAACTTGTGTTCAGAAAAGGTACTGAAGTATTATGTCGGCAGTATCAAAAATGCCTTCTAGGCATACACTGGTTATAGCACTTTTTTTTAAAAATTAAAATTGATTTTTGAAAACTTAAATATTATGAGAAAAATATATGAAAACAAATAGGGGATATTTCAGTGTGTAAGAAGTTAATTTAATGAAATAATTTTTTATTGAATTCATTATAGTTACCATTGATAATCGATGTTGCCAAAAAATTGGTGTTTAAAATTATGCAGAAGACAAAGATCATCATTACATATATGTACATTATATGACAACTTCATTTTGAAAAATAAAATAAAAATGAAATCAAAACTGTTTCACACAAGTCTCCACAATTTTCTAATAACAATTTATTGAGGGTAAATGTTAGGTGCATAACATATTCAAATTAGTGCAATCAAATTTTAGCTTCACCATCTACAGTGACTTTTTAAGATGGGAAAGGTGAATAAACAGCTGTTCTAGCAAAAAAAAAAAAAATCATCACATTCACAAAACAGTTGGTATTAAAAGGAACGCTGATAACAGGTAGTTATAAATTAAAGAAGGAATAAAATATAAATTTATAAACAATTAGAGAAACATAATGAAATCTACAAATAACACTCTTCAATAAATGTACCAAGGTGCTGACATTTTTTTGGTATATTCAAAGTACTAATTCACAAAGACAAAAGAAAAACACACAAAATGAGGTAAAAATTAAAATAATCAATCAACAAAAATATTTAAATGGAACAGTTAGCATTTTAAAAAAAAAATTAAATCTTTCTCAAATAAAATATATGAAAATTTAAAAGAAATTATGTTATCCCTGATAACAAGGAAAGTTAAAATGTTTATAATGAAATCTTTAAATTTAAATTAATTTAGGTAATGCTTTATTCATTTTATTGCTACCAATATACTTTTTCAGTGATTATACCTGAATAAAGTAAAATATCACAATAAAATTTAAAAATAAAATATCAATAAAAAAAATAAAAATAAATAATAGGTCTTAAAAACAAAAGATTTAACTGATGCTAATAACTGAAAAACACACTAAACATGACGATCATAAGTGACTGAACCTACCACATATGTTCGGTGTGGTTTGATAATCTTATCATAAATGATGAATGAATTATAATGTGATGTATTGCTTAGAGAAGGAAAGACAGAATCTGAAAAATTGAGACAGGAAGCCTGATTTGGGCACAAGTAAGGAACATAAAGAAGACTTAGTCGCTCACTATAGGACACCATTACTCACATCTATTCCACAACTGAACTGTGAAAGGTTGAGAAATGATGATTCATAAATACTAAGGTCAAATAAACAATATAAAACAAAAATAGAAGGAGTAAATTATAGTAGTATTTTTTTTTTTTTTTTTTAAAGAAATAAACTTTTCAAGATAAAATAAAATTTAACTGTATAACTATAATCTGGGACTGATAGATAGGTTTGGCTTAGAACAAAGATTAACCCTTGATCCAGAAACCAGCTCTGTATTATTTTAGAAGAAAAAGGTAAACTTCCATCTCCAAATAGTTTCAGGAATAAAAATATGACAGGTTTTTGAAGTCTGAACAAATCCCTCAAAAGGAAGATGTGAATGGTAGAATAAAGAGATCAGAAGTAGTGAGGGTTTTATTCCTAGAAAATAAAATAAATTGTGCCAACTATATATTTTTTCCAAAAGTTAAAAAAGTTTAAGTTGAAAAACTTCCAAGAAAAATAAATATGAAAACTTACCAATTTATTCCTTTTACTGTTACAGTAATTCTGAAAAACAAACAATTCAGACCTAACATTTTCTTGATTCTGAGGACATTGCTCATTATTTTTCTTCAAGTGCTAGTCACAGAATAATGAGTTAAACTTTAAAATTTCAATAGCAACTAAGTTAGCTTTTAAATAAAGTTGCAAAAATAAGCTTCATGAACAAGGGAGCTGATCCAACTTAAGGATCATCCAGAAAATTAAACAACAAGGTAATAATAAAACAGATTAGAACAAAACTATGACAAAAGTTAACTAAGATACAACTGAAACTAGATTAAAATGTGAATGAATCACTAAAAAAAGATTCCAACAACCAACTGGAACAAAAAACTAATGTCCTAGCATAAGTATAATAAATTTTTCGCCTTCATTTAATTCAATGTGTGACCTTGAATAGATTCTACTTCTAACAGGGATGAATCAATTGCTAATGAAGCCATAAAGCTTAGACTGGAACATTGCAACACATTAAACAATAGGGGTTTTCATGATCTTTAGTTTAACATGTTAAATGGAGAAATATTTCTATCTTTTACCATGTTAAAACGATATAAAATTTAACATGGTTGAGATTCTGTTACTAGGTCAGTTAAAAGGAGAATGACATCAAGCAACAGACCAGCTGAGCTCGTCATCATTTTGTTTGTTGTGTTAAGTTACTTGCTCGTAGTTTGTGATTTTTTTTTTTGGGTTAGTATTGTTTTAGATGTTTTTATAACTAATAACACAATGAATGGGAATAATAATAATAATAATGTAATGACAGTGTTCAATTAGCTCATCTTGATTCTGTTCCTCACAAGTTAGAAGATCAACAAGACACTCAGAAGCCAAACTTTCACTTTTCACTTAATTTGGGTATGTTGTAATAAATAACTTTAATCAAAACTTATAAGTAAACAATAACATGAAGTTTTGGAAGGAAAAGTTATAAAACGAGCTGCTCAGAAAATCCACCACGAGCTCTTATGCATTTACCATGACCTTGAATAGGGTTGCTCACAATCCTGTACTTATAACATTTAATAAAATATCATGAATATCCCTAATATATTTCATTACCGTGTGTGTAATTTCTGAAAAAATTCCCAAAAACCTACCTCTTAATTCTTCGATTAATTTTTCCAGTTCAAATAGTTCGGACATATGATTTTTTAAAATATTAATAAAAGTGAACTGTAAACAAAAATTTAATTTAAAATATTACTGCTACCCTCTCTCTACACGCACTGAAGACTAATTTAATAAAAAGGTTAATTTTATTATTATTATCATTATCATTATTATTATAAAGATATTGAGAAAATAAATAAGCTCCCAAATTTTAATACATACTGGAATTCTATTTTAAATAAAAGGAGTTGGTATTTTTAACTAGATTATTTAAGCCTAAGCACGTAAGGTGTTGATAATATGGTTTTATTCAATGTATGTATACATGTACTACATACATAAAATCAAATCCTCAATTTTTTTTTACTACAGGGGTCGTTCGGATTTGTGAGAGTCCACTATACATCATTTCATTATGATAATTTTTTTTAATAAATAATTAATCTTATATTAAAAAAGATTTACAGTAATAAATACCAAAACTTTTTATTAATAAAATTGTATAAAAAAGGGTAGTAGTTTCCAGTACAAACAACGTTATATTCAAGTTTAATCAAATTATTTTTATAATGAATCATGAAAAGTGTTAAAGGAACCAAAGATAATGGAAAAAAAAAAAGACAATTTGGCATTTAGATCCTTTTTTTTATCCATTATCTTTATTACCTTTAACACTTTTCATGAAATATTATAATACTCTTTGATTAAACTTAAATTTAATATTGTTTTTACAGGAAACTACTACCCTCTAATGAGTTATCAGGTCAAAGCTTATATTATGTGTGAACATCATTGTATTAATACACAGAAATATTTGTTGAATACTTAAAAACTTTTTAACTTTAAAAAGCCGATATTTTTTGTCAAGTGTGGCCAAGATAGTGCAAACACATTTAGAAACTGTTTCGTCTATGCCACCAATTTCAATGAAACTTGTTTTGATGACACCAGGTTGACAAAAATATGACAGGTGTCCGAGGGTTCTAGCCATTATGCTCAAGAAGCCGACATAAAAAAAATTATATAATTTCAGCAGTTTTTATATTATATTTTTCTGCGTTCACACAGTGTGATTTGAAATATTATTGCTGATTATATTAAACGTATAAACAAATATGAAACAAAAAAAACTTCCAATAAATCAAAACAAATTTTTTTTTTTTTAAGGAAAAAGTACAATTTGTTTTCAGTGGCCTAAGCAAAAGCATAATAAAATGATACAAAACTCACTCACAACCTCCCACTGAGCATTTGTGAGGCCTGTTACCCAATGGGTGGCACTAAAAAAATAGGCGTGGGAATGACGAACCCACCCTACGAAGTCAAGAAACGTGCGATGTATAAGATTTAAAACCATTAAATAAGGATAGATATCCAGAAACATCAAAAATTGGGAATTTTAAGACTTGATTTTTTAAAGATAATCTTTTCTCCGCACTCATGAAATAAATTTCAAATCTTAAGTTACAACTACTGTAGGAAAACTGAATTTCTGCTCTTCCAACCCTGATCTACAATTTTTGCTTTTAAAAAAGAGAAAAAGTTGTTTCAAATAAAAAAAAAAACTAAAAAAAAAATTCCTCAAATATTTTGTCTTAACTTCTTTTTCTAGGTCTGATCTCCGCAATTCCATGTAGTTTACACTTAAGTTATTGCAGTCTGATTCATTTTTCTTGTCCTTAAATATAAATCAAAAAAATATTTTATCTGTCCGTCAGTCCAAATTGTTTCAGCAGTGTACACACCTATATTGTAGAAAACTGCTTAATACCCATTACTTCTAAACTGGGCAGGAAAACCTTTTTTTTTTAAGGGAGAAAGTTGAGTTGATGATCGATTTTTACACCTTAAATGTGAATTTTCAAAGCAAAAACTAATTTTTTTTTAACGCAAAAATGTTACGTTCTATGGACATGATTCTTTTAAAAATTGCAATAACTTCAATATGACCACTAATCAACACAAAACTAGAGTGGTACAGGGTGAAAAGCGGACCTATAAAAACGAGTTGAATATATAAAATAAAACATTTTTGTTTCTGTATAAATGTAATAGGTAATGAAATAGGTGAGAAGAGTAGAAATTCAGCTTTCCAATGGTTGTTGTAATGCTGGATTTGGATAATATCCTGAGGAGTTATGAATATTTAGGGCAGAAAAATAAATTTGTAATTTTTGATACGTCTAAATAAAAATTCTTGTTTAAGGGTTTTAAATAAAGCTCAAAATTAATCTTACTTTTTCGTAAAAAAAAAAAAAAAAATAAATAAATAAAATAAAAATGTTTTTGGTCTACTTTGCTGAAAACTTCTTTTGGTTTTCATACTTTTTTGTACATTTAAACTCATTTAATACAACCAGCAATATGTTTATCTTATTTTATCAAAAAAAAGCAAAGTGATTGTTATGTAATAAAACTTGAATTCATAAGGCAATAATATAAAAAAGTGGTAAAATTATATATATTTTTTTGGGTCATATAATGTATTGGCAAGAACACTTAAACATGTGTCGAATATTTTTAAGTTAGAATCTTATTAATAAAAATATTTGTGAGTTATAGTGATCCTTTTTTAAATAATCTGTGGTTGATTATTATGAATATTTAATATTCATTTTTTTTTTAAATAAGCAACCTGATAAAAGGTTAAATTTACAAAAAAGAGATTAGGATTTTAATTTAATAAAAATAAATAGAATAAAAAATTTCATAACGATATCTAAATAATTCAGAAGTTCTGATTAAAAAGAAAATAATAAAAAAATTAACAGCATTGATTTAATGCTCAATGATTCTTGGTTGCATTATTTAATGACATAATGATTAATTCCAACTTATACAATACAGAAAGATAAGAATGATGTTTAAAGTGTAAAACACAATTTTAATATACTCATCATACAAAGCAGATTAATTCCTCTTGAGGTAGTTTTTCTTCATAATTATTCAAAATATTCCTACTAATTAAATAAATAATTACCTAAAGCATGACAGACATAGATAAAAAAACTTTCATAGTAAAAAGTTATATAATTTTATTTATATAGAAAGATTTGTTAAACAATATTTTAACCAATCTTGAAACTTCAAATTAATGTTAATCTTTTAACTATATTTATATAATTTATGTATTTTATCAAGTAATAAAAAAAAAACTTTAACCATTTCAGTTTAACTAAATAATGATAAGATAATTATTTTATCAATGGTCCAAATAAAAATTCGATATATGAAAGTCATTTCATACATAATCTATTTTAAAGAAAAACATAAATAAATAAGAACATTGAAAGAAATTCAGTTTAAAATGTGTGTTTTTTACAGCCATTGTTATAACAGAACATAAAACAAACGAAGACTCACCTGAACCAAGTTGTGTTTCAAGCATGGCATCGGCGAGATCCTCCCTCAGTCTGCCACCAGCTTCATCGGTGTCGGTCTGAGGGGAACCAACACTTCCACCTTCATTCAATGTTCATTATTAATACTTATTGAAATTATTTTGACATAATATACAAATAATTAGTACAATTTGTTCCTTGGAAAAATAACATATCTTTTGTATACACTGATGATATGTAAGTGAATTAAATATAGTAGAGAAGGCTATTTAAGAAATGGAAGTAATTCAAAAGAAGCACAATAAGGAAGACAACATGGTCACTACATTGGGACAAAATAAAAGTTAGTTAGAAAATAAAAAAGTACATTTTCCTGTTAACCACTGAACTTCTGAGAATTAAAATATTATGATAAAATAGGAAATTTAATAATGGTATTTATCCACCAAGCAGTCTAGGAATAAACAAGTGTACCAGCAAGAAAGTGAGAAGTAGCCCAGAGTTACATGCGCCCAAAACATTCCTCTCTTTGAAGGACAAAAATAAATAGGAAATGAATCACATTGAATGAGTTTGATGGAAAACCTTATTGAAGCAGGATTTCCTTCACAAACAGAGAAATCCTAATAATAAAAGCACCAAATTTGGTATCATGGTACCTTTTGTCTAGGACCCTTCTGAAATTTTTAATTTATAGTAAAAAATAAATAAATTTATTTTTGGAAAATTTTTTTGCTTTATGTTATTTGTACAATTTTTATTTTAAGTGCCACAGATATTAACATTAGATTTCATTACAATTGATGTAGTATTTCTCAAAGACTAAATTCTAATTATACTACCATTACTTACTTTTCTTATCTCCATTTTATATTATATTACACCTTTATTATTTATATTTATCTTTTTTATTTATTTATTTTTTAAATCATACCTTCGCACTTCTACACTATTTATTTCATTTATTCATGATGTTTTGGATCACCTGTCCATTGTTCATCAAACATAGATCTAAAGTTTCATCAACTGGTAGCAAACTTTGCTTGCTAAAAGACTTTACCTGGCTTTTTATTCTAAATATTTAAATTAGCTAAGATGGGGTTTCTGTAAGGTTCTACCTTTAAAGAGAGACTATAACTCAAAAAAACCAACAGATTTTAAATAAAACATTTTAAAGTAAGGTGTGGCTAAATATGATGTAAAAATTAATATAAAAATGAAAAATTTACTTTACTCATTTTTATATGATTTTCACATCATTTTAAGCCACACCTAAGTTCATTTTTATTTCATGTTATCTTATTCTCTTACTCTATTACATAATTTTAGTTATTTGCATATTTTTTTGGCCCTAATGAAGCCCAGGAAAGTGGGGCGAAACATTAACTCATAATAAATAGTTTATTTATTATTTGAGTAATTTTGCCCGTACCCTGACCATCTTCCTTTTATTATTAACATGTTCAATTTCATT
Source organism: Halyomorpha halys (assembly GCF_000696795.3). Classification (NCBI taxonomy): domain Eukaryota; kingdom Metazoa; phylum Arthropoda; class Insecta; order Hemiptera; family Pentatomidae; genus Halyomorpha; species Halyomorpha halys. The sequence continues at coordinate 156,738 of NW_027113207.1, read as the reverse complement.
TCTATTTATGTAGTGTTTCTCAAAGACTAAATCCTATTTAATTATATTGCTATTACTTTCGTTTCAATATTATAATATTCATTACCTGTCTCCTTTCGTTCATTTTTATTTCTATTATCAGTCAGTTAGCATATTCCCATCTTAAACCAGTAAGTTTAACTGCCTATTTTACACTGGGAATTGTCAAATACTATTTTGAGAGGGCTGATGTGAACCTACACCAAACTACTAAATTTTCAGATGAACTAAATACAGTGAACATCTAATTGGATAAAATTTTTATCAATTTTGGTTACTAAATTTTGTTCAAAATAAAGAAACTATTAATCATACAAATATTTTCATTATCTGCTTTAATTAGCTACAATTTGAGCCCTAATAGAGATATTTATGCCTATACCATGAAAAATATTAATTCTACATCTATAGAAGTCCAAGCTATTAATAATAAAATCTGCAATATCAACATCTACAGAACTTGCAAAATATTGTTTAAAAAAAAAATTAATTTAAAAAATATAGTTTAATTTTTGCTAAAATTTCAGCAATGTCATATGACTCCTGGCTAATATTTTACTAGTTTAGGTTAAGAGGATGATTATGTAGAAAAATGATACAGTTTTGGTTAACTATTTACTTACGTTCGTAAATTTTTGAAAAAGAATTCTCATTTATGTTTAAATGACTACTAAAAAAGATTTGGTGAGGGAAAGAACAAGTTAAAGAAATGGTAGAAACTCGAAATGAGGGGACATCTCATTGGTAAATTAAAATCTAAGCAATTATCAAGTACGAAATAACACTGGGTAATACATAGTTCTGGTACTACACAACTACCAATCTTTAAGAAAGGAACTGCTTGGTATGCTCACTGATAATGAGTGCAGATTTCAACAAAATATCAGGAGAATGCTGAGCAATGGTCAGGTACTCTATTATTGTAATATCCTAGAAAATGTTGACGAACGTTTATAGGGATGACCGACCATACAGTTATAGATAAGGTAATTTATAACTTTTTTTTTTTTTATAACTTTTACTCAAAAGGCTAGACTGGTTATAATCAGAGATATAGCAGTCCCAAAATATTACAATTTAATAACAACAAGTGCAGAATAAAGGAGAAGATAGAAAGAACTTGTATTGGAGCTGAAAACACTTCATCACCTAAATAAATCAATAGTGACTCAAATAATCATTTCTTCCAATGTTGCTATTTTAAAAATAATAATAATACGTGAGAAAAAAAAAATTAAAAGAATAAGAATAAGTGAGGATGTGGAGGTTCTTAACCTTGGCCAACCAAATTTGGAATAAGAATCAGTATACAATATTATGTATATTATCCTCAGTTTTTAGTTTGAAGTAGATTTTACTGCAGATATCAGAAATAATGATACTTATGATTTCAAAACTTTAAACAGCTCTCCAAAAAAATTGAACCATCAGGTTCTTTCCTAACACAGGTTGTATACTAGAATAAGGTATAGTTGAATTTTAATACATGATAAAGTATTTTTGGATATTAGTTATTTCAAGACGAATACTCCAGATATATATACCTGAACTAGTTTCAACCAAAAGGTAAGGTCTATGGGGCATATTCACTGGATTAGACCTTAATGGATTACTACTGTCCATCCCACCCTCGTCACATCCACTGAAACAGAAAAGGTAAACCATCTATATTAAAAAATAATAAAATAAATGAGCAGTGGCAAACAAAGAAACATAATAACTTTATATTTAATAACCATTATAAATTCAATTTAACTTAAAAAATTAAATAATTAATTTTATATGAAATTTAAATAATGACAGAGAATAATTTTCTATTAATTTTATAACAGGCATGATAGACATTTTAATATGCTTGTTCCAACAACCACTTTTGACTGCTAAAAATGATTGTTGGAACAAGTCTTATAATAATTAACTATATTTGAAATATGAAATTCCTACCTCGTTGGGAGAGGATCAATGGACTTGAAGGTAAACTGAGGACCCATCCACAATCTCCTATGAGGTCCTGTATGGGTTACTATCTCAACCTGAAATAATACAAGCAGGTATACATAAATCATTTATCACTTAAAGAAGCATAAAATATTTAATAATGAACAAGATAAGGTCAGCAACTTACTCAAGTTACTTTTAACAATAATTAATAATATTAAGAATAACTGAAATACAACACAAAATGACAAAAAGTAATTAAAATACACACTTTCATTTAAAAATAAACAACTTACCTGAGACAGCCATTTGTCAGGAGGTGGTTGAGGTCTGGGAGGGAGATCAAGAAAAACATGCCCAGATGGAAGTGGAGGACACAAACTACTTGAATAAGGGGGTTTTGGAAGAACCCATTCGGCCTTGGCTTCTACTCCTACTTCTATGGCTGTGTCGTAGCTTATTTTCTCCTTGGCTATACCTACATTAACAGCAATAAAATACCATAACATTGTAATTAATATTAAATTAAGGATATAGAAATATTTTATATTTAATCTAATCTCTTCAATTTTATAAATAAAAAAAAAAAGAAGCATTTTACCCTAAACTTGACTGAAAAAACAACTTTACTTATTAAAAGTGTAACATGTAGTTTGCTGGGATTTAACTTCCCTATATGGAAGGTAGGAGACATAAACAATCTATACTAGCCCAGCAAGAAAGTTGATATTCATTTCATGTACAAGCTTTGTTATCTTTTGTAAAACACAAGTGTTGTGAATAAATTAATTTACTAAAGATAATTCTAGCATAGTTAAGGGACTGAGTACATATGAATACGTTAAGTTAATTTCAGTAACTGCCAGTTCAATTTGAAAAATGCTTTATGCTCATTAAAATCACAACATGACCCATAGGAACAGGGCAGTAACTATTAACATCAATAAACCTAGAAAGTTGTAGGCAATTATGAACAAAAACAATGATATTAATATTAAAATATTAACCTTAATTTAACCCTAGTCAGTGAGGAACCATACCGTTGTGTCACAGGGCCTACACAGTACAGATACCATATAGCCAAGTGAGTTTTCATTAAATATTTTAAAACATACCACTATGACAAAAAAAAAATATATATACATATATGCACACACATATATATACCTTTGTTCATAAAATAAAGCCTGAAGTACTTTCTATCATGTCAGTTTTTTTTTTTAAATATTGAATATTATTCATTGCTCATCTCAGTGGATGGCTCCTAACAAAATAGAAGTACTTGCTGGTGTAGGTTCGATCAATAAAAAAATAATATCTAACAATATTTAAATTTAAAAAAAATAATAAAATGTATTGTAATCAACATGTTAACATGTTGCATTTTATAACTTTCAAAATTTCAAGGGTAAAAGTTGCTTAGGTTACCTTGAACACACTTTGGATCAAGATCGTACTGCAGAAGCACTCCTGAATTAGAAATGACGTATAGAGAATCCGCACAAGTCCGCTTCGATTTTGGTCGCCCGGGGAGCCAGGCTCTAGGTGGTCCAAATGTAGCAGCGAGGGGGGAATCATCTGGTCGTGCTCTAAGTTGGGCTAAAGGAGATATGACCGAGGGATGAGGATAAGGAGGGAGGCGTGGAGGAGGTGGAGTAGGAGGGGCTTCACACGGGAGAGGAGAGCCCCTGCCATCTCTCAGTCCAGCACTTCTCTCAAATCTAAACAAGTGGTCATCAAAATTTAAGGACTTATTTCATAAAAAATTATTTATTAAACTTATTTGGCCACTTTAAACACATTAACAAAATATTTTTACAAATAAAGAAGCTTATATCTATAAAATTAAATTTATAAAAATAAAAAAGTTAAGAAATCTATCAGATTCAAGTCTAGTCTATTCACATTTAATAAGTGATTATGAGATGTACATTTTTAGACCTATTCCTTGTAACCTGTAATGATTGCAGATAAATTTAGTTTCTAGTGAAAAAAAAAAAAAAACAATGTTACAAACTAAATATCAAAATTTAAAAACAATTATAACATTCATTCAATGAAAATTCAAAATCAATGTTTCTATATTACAAATATTATTTCCTTAATTTAGAAACATCACTATTATGAAATATATGAATTTGTTTGTAACATACAGCAACTGAGTATAATTACTAGATTAGCTAAAAGATTTAATAAAGAAATACCTTGATAGCCTATTTACAACATGTGGGGTAGTATGAGTACGGACAGTAACAAGACCTCCATAAGGGGTGATAGGGAACACATGTGTTGTTCCTCTCACTGATGATATTGCAACCCATCTCGAATCCCATGAGACAGCAATATCTTGAACACGAGCAGTTGTTTCTCCCCTTAAATATTATAATGGATTGATTTAAAAGAAAATTTGACCAAGTATAAACAGTAATATTCGACATAACACAAGTTATCATAAAAAAGAAAACAGAGTTAATTTTAAAAAAAGAATTAACTAGCCAATTTAAAAGTTAATCACTAACTTGTTTCATTTTATAATTTTCAAAAGTTAGATGATGAAAGTTGTTTAGAATAAGCATGAAAAAATACACTTAATTGTTTAAAACTCATGGATAGGAAATATTATCAAAATATATTTATTCATTAAAAACAATGCAGTGATCATACAGCACATGAATGTTTCAACATAAAAAAAAAAGTGCAAGAAGTGGCAACAGGTAGTTCTTGATATTAATACCTATGAAGAATATACAAATGATGAACTGCAGCAAGCTGTGATGTACAAGGATGAGGATGGATTCTGAATACATTGAAACGATGTCCGTGCCTATCAGCTGTTATTAAAAGCAACCCAGAAGGATCAAAAGACATTGCCACAACAGCACTAGTATGAGCAACAAAGTGAGCGATCATGTTTCCACGTTCCTCTTCACTAGTACCACCCTTTCTCTGCAAATACAAAATTGTTTATTAACATTTCCATTAATATTCAACAAAGTAAAAAAATAAATAAATAAATAATAATAGCTCTTTCATTCAGTTATTCCCAAATTATAAAAACTCTAAAATTGATATTACATGTTTTTATATTATTATTTAAATATAAATAAATCATGGCTTATATCTCTTAAGTTTTATGACTTAAGAGTATTTTTGGTGGGATGGAGATATTCCTTTGGCTTAAAAATCCCAAACCTTTGTAGCACTAAGCTTTAGCCTGAAGAGCAGAAAGTAATAAATAAGATATGATAAAAGAGAAACTTCAAATACCTCAATAAATTAAAATTACCTCAATGTCAATAATTGACACAATACCAGGTTGGGCATGAGCATTTTGAGAACTTTGAGGGCTGCTGCCAGTTAAGCTACCGCCGAGCTCCCTTAGACCTTTACCAAGACTCCTAAAGAAGAAACTTTTGTTAAAACATACGTCAATCTATACAGATATTTGCAAAAATTGCATGTTCAAGAACATTATTTATTTTTCTACAAATATTATTTATGACTTTATTGGAAATGTGATGCATACTGGTGATCTGAAAGAAAAAACTGTTGATCTTAATAAAAACATAATGAAGTAATAATTATATATAAATCTGATGCAGTGCACGTGCACATCACAATTTTCATTTACCACCCAACTTTGAATTGAAATTAATCCTTGCCTGTTTCAGAACAGATATTTTTTATATTGTTCATTGAGACAATATTTCCCCATACTAATTTTACAAATGACAGATTGACAAACTCCAAATTTTAACAGAAATAATAATAATTCACTTTCCAAAATTTTAACATTACCTTTAGCAAAAGTGACAGGAATATAAAAATATAACAGTTAACTAAATCTTACATCTTACATGGTGCTCTTAACAAAAAAAATTGTTTGCACTCATTTAAGAAAAAGATATTTTTAAAATATTTCCTGTACCAATACTTTTCCCAACAAATTTTGCAAATGAACAGTTTGAATTACTTCAATTTCACAGTCTTTAGAAAAGTACTTTTAATATTATTCTTGTTGCAAAAATATGGTAGAAATATAAAAATATTAGTTTACTAAAATTTACATTCTGCTCTTAATTATTTATTCAATGCTAAATTATATTTAGCCTTATTTAACCATTTATAAATAAATAGCTGATAACAATTGTTTTTCTCTTTTTCACTACAGCCCTGACTCACCATATCCTTCAATCAATCAATACCAAATTAACATACTATCCATCATCTATACATATGTAAATTGTTGTAGAATGCATTTATAAGAAAAATACAAAGAATGATTTTATGTAATTAGTCATTCTGTTAATTGAAATTCTCAATTACAGGTTAAGTGAAATTAAAAAAATAATTATTTAATAAATATGTCGACATGACAATAGTTATCTAGCTGACAAAATGGAAAAGCTGCCCAAGTGCCAGCCAGTGAAATTGATAGAATAGTTCTTTCATTTAGGTTTTTTTTTTCATTCTTGACTACCTTCTTTGCCTTTCTATGTTGAATATTATAGTTTCAAAAACCTTTGCCTTTCCAACAGTATGTAATACGTACATATTACAACCACCCTGAGAACCTCATAACTGGAGCAGCACCGGTTCACATCTGGTCTATGGAGAAGAGGAAGGTTGACTTTTATTGTGTGGTGACTCCCCACTCTAATTTAGAATAAGTTGGTTACCTCTAGAAAATCCTCTACTCACCTTCCCTACATGTCAGAAATGACTAGGTAGAGGGTAAAAAAAAATGATCAGAGACTTAATCCGGTCCTATTCGATTTATCTATAAATGATTAACAATATCAATATGGCATATTACTTGGCAGCGTGAATTACTGCAGATGTATAGGATTGTGCCCCATCTCCTTCACATCCACCAGAACTCCTTTGCCAAGTTGTTAATCTTTTTTCTCCGTATGCCAACCACCTAAAACATTAAAAGTGATTACTTTTGGTATATTTTTCAAATCAGAATATTCATTACTTTTCATACCATTATTAACTTAGTCGATATGTATGGTTTTGATATTTTACAAATAAAAAACTCATTATGTAATAGAAATTCAAGAAATAAAAGTTAACTTATAAAACCAACTTATAATTACTTACCTAGTTCCCAGAGCAATTGGATTAGGAGAATTTCCTGGACTAAGGTAACATGTAGTAATTGTCAGACGATCTTCTAAGGTTGCTGAATCAAAGACAGCAATTCTTTCATTAAATGTAACAACAATACTCTTACGATTACAATGAACATCACATATTGGTGAATTGAATTTAATTATTTTCACCTGAAAAGAGAAATCCAGATAAATACATTCATCAAGAATCATTACAATATATATATGCATATGCATAGGATAATAGTTTTGTGACTTTAACTTTTAAGTTTCGATATAGAATATGCAAGCTAAGCAACCAATTTCGAAACTGAAAAATAACTAACATTTCACACTTTCAATCTTGTTTTTATTTGCTTATCAATTTCGTTATTTCTAGTTACCGTAGTACCTAAATAATTGTACCTCTCTGCGTATTCAAATGTATTTTCTCCTATATTTATGTCACCGAAATTGCTTCCATTTCTATTGATAATCATATATTTGTTTTTTCCTCATTTATTTTGAGACCTAGTTCCTTACTAGGTTTTATTGAGACCTAGTTCTTTACTAGATTTTATTTATTTATTATTTGTTGCATTTAGTTTTATAGTTTCCTCATACTCATAGTAGTAATTTGTAGTTAAGAAGAAAAATAAGAGCATAATATAATGAAAAAAATTAAATAATATAATAATTAGAGATGATATAATGCAATAATTTAAATAAGTTGTCTTTCAGAGTAAGAAAATACTGAAAAATAGATAATACAGACTGACACATTTTCAAAGAGAATTTATTTAAATAAATTATATATGTAAACATGAATGCTGTTAACATATATTTATAGAAATTGAATAACTAATTTACTAAATCCTTTGAATACATTTAATAGTTCATATAATTCTATATAATAAACATAGATCTTGACTTTTAACAATGCAACATACCACTTCAGCAGTTTTAAGCGAAATAAAAGATAAGGTTGAGAACTGAGGACCAGGAGAACTGCTATCAACTATTGCAACTAATGGCCTCTTTGAGGTGTGTGGATCACGATTATAAGGTTTTAATAGGAACCTCAATGCACGTACGGCTCCTTGGCACCAAGAAAGAAGTTCTGTTGCTTCTCCACTTCCTCCAACACTCCATACCTGAAGTTAAAAAACATATTCAAATCTGAAATAGTTTTATAACAGTTACACATCCACTAATCTCTTAAAAAATATGCATAGAACATTGTATTGCTATATGCATCTTTCTTACACACACACATATATATGTATATATATATCAATCAACCTATAACTATTTTAACCCTAAGGTTCCTGGTTACTTCCTTAATTTTCCCCTACTTTGACTATTGCTGAGCGATTTATGGGGGTTGTCTCTGGGGATCTTGAAGCAAATGTTAAGCTTTGTACGTTTTATCTTCCTGGGGTCCTGAGGGATGCCCCTATCACCCGATTTTATGAATAGTTGAAGTGGCTCTTCCACTCCTGTCATAAATATTTCCTTGCATCCTTCCTCTACCAAGTTATCCAATCTTGTTCACCATACCTCTCCTTCAATTCAAATCTCTAGTGCATTCCCACAACGCCCATTCACGACCTTCAGACTTACATAAATTTACAACTGCCCATCGCACTGCAGTCTTTGAAAGATCTTTTCTAATTTGATCCTCTTCCCTATGGAATTCCATTCCTACATCCATTCTTTGTTCTAATATCCTTAAATCCCGTATCTTTAATAACCAATTGGCCACCCCTATATAATAATAATTGAACTTTTCAAATAAAATTTGTAAATGGATAGAAAGATAGATGAAATTTAACATAAATATTATTGAATGTTTTTAATATTTATTTAGAATCTGTAAACATGTACATATTCATGTAATTACCACTACTTCATTTTGTTTCCTTTTATTTTATTATTAGGAGGAAATACAATTTATGATTTGTTAGAGCATTTATTACAATTTGTAAATATGTATGTAAACATTAATTTCTCCTTCTTAATTGTTTTTTTTAGTTCATTTGTATTTGATTCCTTTTCATTTTATTTTATTAGAAGTTAGTTGCTTTATGATTTATGATATTATATACGGTTTCATTTCCTCTGTTTTCTTTTTCTTTATTATTTTTTTCCTTTTACATTTTCTATTAGTCATTGTTGTTTAATTTTTTTTCTTTTCTAATTCCCTATTTTAGTCATAATTTTACTCTTAGTTTATTACCTTAGTTATATTTTACTCTAATGGACTAAAACCTATTTTCGATGCCTGTGATATTATTCCAAGGAAATTTCTTGGTTTAATAATAAATCAAAAAATGCAGCAATAGATAAAAATAAGACTGAATTAATGCCCAGTTACGTAAAAGTAGATTTGTTTTCTATATCATACTTAGAAAACATATCTACTTTTATATAAATGGGCATTAATTCAGTTATATATTTATGAACTGCTGGAGTTTTTTATTTATTATTAAACCAAGAAATTTTCTATATTTATGAACATGGGACCTTTAACTAATAATAAAATTATCGTAGATAAATAGTTTATAACTTCATCTTACTGTCAAAAGAATTCACCTGTTTTCCTTATAGCAAAATCAATTTTTATGCACTGCAAACAATTTTTATCTTTTGAGAAATAAACATTAACCAAGAATAAAAATAAGTTTTCTTTCTTTTATTGTTAAAAAAAAAAAAGTAAGATTACTTCCCTGACTTTTCAAAGATTTTACACCCTTTTTTGTTTTCCAAACTGTCCCAGAGTAAGGAAAATATACTCGAACCGACAATATTTTTTACCTTATCAAATATACAATCAGATCATTGAAATGATTATACATTATTCACTATTATAATCTTTCTACTTATTAAAAGAATTTTCAAATGTTGATTAAACATTTTAGGTAACAGTTAAACTTTGAATTAGGAGTTGCAGGTTTGCAAAGTTATTTATTTGACACTGATATTTTTAAAAAAACTACACTTTATTACAGTAAACTAGACAAATTTTTCTAAAACATAAAAGGAATTTATATTTTTTAAAACCATTCAAAGGGAGATTTCCAAGCAGCCAATGAAAAGTGGTGTTTTCATAGAAAATTTAACTTTAAAATAATTTTATATTGGTCATTTTTTCAATCCGACAGTTATAAATCCTGAAGTTGTAAATCACGACTAGCTATCGGAAGTAAAACTATTGTTAAGGGTTATTGAAAATTTTCTAATAAAATATAATATTGATGTTTAACCAATACCTTGAGAATTTATAATAATGACTAAATATATAAGTAAAGTTAAATTGGTTGGAATTGAAGAAAATCAATATTTATAATGTTAAATTATAAAATTAGTTATATGATGAGAAGATGGTTGGGGGTGTGGTCAGTAAAAAAACACAGGGGAAAAAAAATTAAATAATAAAAAAAATATTAATAAATAAAGGAAAATATATGTAATTGATGAAATATGTAAGTATAATACTAGAATAAAGAAACAAAATATAAGGTTGAATTAGACAAAAGTTTTTTTTTCTTAGACAAAAGAAGTGAATAGAAACTATGACAATAATAATATGTGGTGAATATATCTAATAACATGAGTAAGGAGAAATAAGAAGAGAATATAGAAGGAGAAAGGGGTAAAAGAAAGATAAGAAAAGAGAATAAGACAAAAAACTCACCTGCTCCTAAGAGATCGCAAATCTAAGTGAGCGATAAAACTATATTAAAAAATACATTAAGAAGATGACGAAATTACCGGAAGGCAAGAATACATTACAAGTTATTTGGATGGGTAAAATTAATAAATGGAAGATATTGAAAAACTTTTATTTGAAAGAGGAAAACGTATAAAAGGGTGATGACAAATGGTCATAGAAAATGTTAAAAAATATGTTATAAAGATGACGAAATTACTGGAAGGTAAGAATACGTTACAAGTTGTTTGGGTGGATAAAAATAAGAAATAGAAGATATTTAAAAAACTGTTATTTAAAAGAGGAAAACTTAAGAGGGTGACAACAAATGGTTATAGAAAATGTTAAAAAAAATCTTTATAACGATAAAAATTACGAAGTTACTGGAAGGTGAGAATATGTTATAAATAGTTAAGGGTTGGTAGAATAAAAAAAAAAAAAAAATCGAAGATATTTTAAAAACTAATTTAAAAGAGGGAAAAAAGTATAAAATATTTTTTTTTTTATAATTTATTTATTGTTATTTACAACAGTATAAAAATATATACAACAAGTAAATTTGCTGTAGGTGACATAGTGACATGATACAAACATGTGGAGAATCTACCCATTGATAGAACTCCAATAACATTTCTAGAGAAGATCTCGAGGCCATCTTCTTTTCAGACGCCTAGGAGGATTATTAGGTAATGAAGGAGAAGCCAGGTTAGAAACAAGTGGATTTGGGTGGTTGGGAAGTTTATCATAGAAGGAATGGTATCTGGTTTTGGCCAAATCGGCAACATATGGGACATTGAGGTCCTGATGGATGACTTGATTTGTGACAAAGTAAGGAGCATTAAGGATTTTATGAAGGATTGGATTCATAAGGATTTTGGACTATAAGGATTGGATTCGGGAGGAATTCGATGGTTTAGTGGAGCCCCAAAGCTCAACTCCTTATGTCCAGATAGGCCTTATAATAGTCATGTAGATAGGCAATTTTGTTATGGATTGGCAATTTAGACCATTTGTCTAGTAAATGTTGTAATAGTCGAAATCAACGAGCAGTTTCCAGGCTTTACAGTCTTGTATGAGGATTCTATGTCAGTGGTTTGTCGAGATGTAGTCCTAGGTACTGGATCTGTTCAACAGGAATGAGTGGGGTATTATTAAAAGATACTGTAGGGCAAGAGGTCATGGGTTTACAACGAGCTTTGCGGGAAGTTCACTTCTGAATGATGTTGGATATCTCTGAAGGATAGTGGAGTATTCAATTATTCTTTAATGTATTCGATGTGGGTTGGATTAAGCATGTCAGGGTGTGGCTAAAATGTTTTAGAAAGGTGCTGACCAAAATAATAACGAAAATAGAAATATAATAAAAATAAAAAATAAAGAAAGAAAAAAATTAAATAATAAAAAATAAATAAATAAAAAAAATTTTAACTATGTTATTGTTTCAATAAATTAACTATTTGGGAATATGTTAACGATAAATTGTGTTTGGCTGTATTTAAGTTGATGGAAGAAGGTTCTAATTGGATATAGAAGCTTCCAGAGATAAGCCTTTTGTCGTGGTTACGAACTATGGTTAGAATAGATGTTTTACCAAACTCAAAGGAGTGATTTAAAGAGAGAGAATGTTCTGAAAGTTTAGAGACAGAATGATTATGTGAGGAAACAGAATATTTGTGTTGTTTGATGTGGTCTTTTAAGAGGTTTTTGGTTTCACCGATGTAAGCACTCCCAATTGTAATTCTGCTTACAAAAAAACAATATTAAATATCTTCTTAAAATATCCTCAAATTTTTTTTTAAATTTTACCAACCCAAACTACTGTACTATAATTATCTTTTACCCCTTCCTCCTTCTCTATTCTCTTCTTATTTCTCCTTACCCACATTATTAGTTATATTCACCACATATTATTATTGTCATGGTTTCTATTCACTTCTTTTGTCTAACTCAACCTTGTATTTTGTTTCTTTATCCTAGTACGATACTTACATTTTTCATCAGTTACATATATTTTCTTTTATTTACTGATATTTTTTTATTACTTAATTTTTTTTTTCTTTCCAGAACTTTAATTTTTAATTATTACCAAATTAATATATTCATATTTCTTCGTTTCTTTGCATTATATAATTTTAAAATTTTATTTCCTTGATTATGTTATTCTACTTACATAATTAAACGTTTTATTTTCTACTGTTTTTTACTAATTTTCGTACTGTATAACTATTTACTTGTGTCATTCTGTTTAAATTTTCATTCAATGTTATTGTATTCATTGGTTGTTATCTTGCTCTTTGTTCTTAGCCCTGGTAAAGCTAGAAACTCGGGCTGAAAAATTGCCACTATTTAATAAGTTCTCTCAACTTGTTTGTGTTTTTTACTGACTGCACCCCCAACCATCTTCTCACCATATATATTATCTACGGTCAACTATCTTCTCATCATTATAAAATTAGTTATTTATAAAAGATATTTGGAATTTAGTGTAAACTAATAATAATTTGTTTACAATCAGACGATATTGTCATAAGTTATATTTTTATTTTATACAAAGAGAGGTTTTAGAAAAATTAATGAAATAGTTTACTAAAAGATAATATTATAAAGATTCAACATTAGATGTTTGTATAATTAATGTGTTTATTGTTTGATAAATGTTTCATTTAGTATGCCATATTTTATATTATTAGTTCAGTTCTGTTCCAAGGTACAAATTTCAGGTAAATTACGAATCTTTTTAATTATATGTTCCATATTAATTTTGAAAGTTGTTTTATTAATTAATGCCTTCTCTAGTAAAAATCTATATTAAATTAAAGTAAATAATTAACAAAATAAACTCTCTCACCCATCAGGGACCAAAATATTCCTAGAAACAAGAGCCAATATTGAGTAATTGTTAAGTTAAGAAATTGAATTTAATAGTTTGTTAATAATTAATTCTATAAATTTTTTTTTGTCAGTTGACCCTTTTTTAGGAAATGGTGCGTAATATCAACCAAATAAAAGATCGTTAGAGAATTCAATTTTCTATGAAAATTAGTTTTGATAATTGAGAATCAGTAATTATAAGAATTCATTATTATAAAAAGGATATTTACAGTATGATGACGGATTATGTAAATACTTAGTTGACTTTTTTTAGAAGTGATAAAATGGTTCTAAAATATTATGTTATTTATACTTGCAATAAATAAAGAAATTAATTACTAAACATTTATATAATAATACACACATTTTTTAATGTCATCTATGTATTTTTCCACCAGATCCTCTAACTTTTTTCAGATGAAAAATGACCCTGACTTTTTCCAGGTCTAGACACCCTGTATTAGAACAAATTAAAAAAAAAAAAAGCATTCCAGTATAGCTGAAGTTAAAAATAAAATTAAAGGACCCTTCCTATTGAATCCAAATAACTTCTATCGAAAAGTTTAGGAGAGTTCCATTAAAACAAACATTAATGTTCGAAAAGGAACATGTTATCTTTCAAATAAATTTTATCAAGAACCTGTGGACAATAAAGTTTCTGCCAGCTGCAGAAAGCAATTATGAGCCATCAGACTAACATAACTTGTTAGTTAAATAATTGCTAGTACTATTTGAAACATGAATTAAGAAATGGTGGGTTTTGAAAGGTTCTGCCTTTCAGCAGGTGGTCATTATGAGCCAACTCATTAATGACATTTGACTTAGGATGTGATCTAATATTATTTAAGACATAAGTTAATCAATTTTAGATAACAGTCTCAAAATGGTGGTTTGACTTAGGATGTGATCTAATATTACTTAAAACATAAATTAATCAATTTTAGATAACAGTCTCAAAATGGTGGTTTTCAAAAAGTTTCTGATATTTGCAGGTAGCAATTAAATGTCAGCAGACTAACGTCATTTGACCTCTAAGAGGTGGTCTCAACATAAATTGATTATCTTAAGAGTTATTATTTAGTCTAAGAATTTAGTTGTCTTAAGGAGCAGCGATTTTTTTCAGGTACTTTTATCTGACTAGCAGACTCATTTTTTAAATGTCAATACAATAAACATTAACAAAATTGCTTTAAAAATTTCTTCTGTTAATGACCATTTTACATATGGGCTCTCAAATTATTTCTTCCATACGACTTTTACTTTTGAATTTGTTTATTTATGTAAGAATTATACCACCTGACTTATTAACAATTATAAAACAAACTTCACACTTCTTTTTCTTATAATAAATAAACTATACTCTCTTGAGGTGAGTGCAAGATATGACTCAACAATCATCTCAAAATCAATACCACTAGTTTCCTTGTTTTTCCATTTTTCATTTCTCACTGTCAGTATAATTAATGTTATTATTTAGTGGTTTTGAAATAATTTTTACTTTAAAGACATGTTTATTTCTTCATTAAAATAATAAATAATTAATTGCAAATTGCATATTAAATATTAAACTCGACATATTAAACATCAAATGATACAACATATCGAGGCAACCAATCAGTATCCACTGTATCCAGTAAAAGAGAATACATGTGAACTGTAATTAATATCGATTACTTAATACTGAAAAACATGTTGTTTTTTTAATTTAAATTAAATTTTTTGAATATTAAAACAATAAATTTTGCCAACATATATAAAACTTTTAACTATTATGCCAATTAATGTGTAATACAAAAGTTTAAAATAATAAAATGTATAATACAAGAATTAAATGCAAACTAATTCTTGGTTGAGCATGAACTTGAACAAATCACAATAATTCAAGGATCTTTAGGGGTTGCAGTGGTATAGTTTTAGTAATTTATTGGTTGGTCACAAAATATCATGAATTAACTGCATGAAACCTGTTTCAATAAGCACTGGTCATAAACGCTCTTTATATTAATATTTATTATTTAAAATTTATTTTTAAAATAACAATATTTCATAACATATTAATGGAAAAAGTAATATTTATTACTATAACAGTTATTATGCTTGATTTAAAATAGAAATCGTCATAGTTTTATAAAATATGAAAAAAATCAACAATTTGTTAAAACATTCAGTTAGAATAATTAGGTGGACAAAATGCAAAATCATCACTAAAATATAAATAAAGAACAAACTTTAAAGATCAAAACCAGTGGTTCCCATTTCGCAGCACCAACCCAATAGGACCACTAAACCAGAAATTTAACCATCAGTAAAACTCTCCCTGAAGGGTCAGATCCCCCAACAATGTTTGAAAATTGTACTAAAACCCCAGAAAAGGTAAACAATAAAACAATTCTAATATAAGCCTCCTAAAATAAATATTTTCACAATCTTCATAATTACTTGATTTCAGCTTCATTATTATTATTATTATTATTATCTAGTTTAAGACTACCAGAAACTATGGAGCTTGCCATGCTAAAAAGGATCAATGATGAATTGTTATAAAAAATTAGTTAGCATGTACTACACATGTTTAGATAATAGCCATGAACTTAGAATAAAGACATGGAATCAAGAAAATGTGACAATTACTCCTTGTACTTACTATGATAGATTTCTATAAGTCTTGAAAACAAGAAAGCAATACATAAGTCACTGCTGGAAGATAAAACCTGAATTTGCCATGCTAATGGTAATGTTTTACTAGTTAAATCATCACTCCAATAATTTAGAAGATGTCACACAGTTATAAATACTCAATTTACTTACCTGAACTCCACTTGAATAGCCTAAAACTAGGAGAAGTGGTACGGTTGATTCACTTTCACATTCACCTAGTGGAGGAAAATTCTCAGGGTCATTATAGTCAGTGGAATCAAATCTAGCCCACAAAATTCCGTCACGTGATTCACCAGGCAACACGCTAGTGTAAGCCTGGAATAAAGACAACGCCTAAAAGATTTATTGTTAGCAACATTATTCTCTAAATCTTAAAGTTATGAGTTATAATCTGAGAATGAAAATTAGGAGGAATAAAACAAAAAAAAAGAAGAACAAATACCTGGGGAACAACTTCATGTATAAATCCTGCAACACTTTCAATTATTGAGGGATCATTAATTGCTTGAGGTAAAATAACTTGGCCATGGTATGCTTGTTTTGATTGTTTCCTTAAAGTGTCAGCAGACATTTTGATAACTACTCTATGATCCTAATGCACCTGATGCATATAAAATCCATACAACATATATTAAAAAAAATCCTATGGATGAAAAATGATAAAAACATAATAAAATTAAGTTAGTTCAGAAAAAGAATGAAAGTATCATACTCACTACTCTATAAATATGTATATATATTTTTTTTAAATCACACATTCTAATAAAATTAATTTTATAAATGAAAAGGAAAAAAAAATGCAAGTGAGAAAAATAGAGGATGACCTTGGTGAATCGTCAAGGAATATATTAACTACACAGAAGTCATAATTGTAAACAAAGGACTACAGCATTTTTATTCTCACCTTACTAATCCATAGCTACAACTTCATATATACAGCAACTAAAACTATTGAAATAAAAAAATGACACATTATGAGATCTTAAACCTTAAACCAAATGTACCTAATTCCTAAACAAAGAACCAACTATTCTAAGACGCAAATAAACTGTCATTGCAACATTGACTTGACAACCAGCTGTTCGCCTTATTACATCACTGTACTACAAGAGTCAAAAACGAATACACCACAATAACTTTTTTATTTAAATGCAAATTTTAAGTGTTCGAAACAGTGCTAAAAATAAGTAAAGCCCGCCGAGAAAGAATAATATAAACAAACAAATAATTATTTCCGATAAGAAATAAAAAACTATTTGTTAAAATGAACGAGTACATCAGCTGACATGGTAAACAAACAAGAAATAGATGTAGCAAGGGGCTTGTGTTGCAGGTAGGTCAGCACAAAACAACATTTTTAAACTATTTGTCAAATTATTTATTTTTGTTTTTTTCTTTTATAATTTAATTTGAAATTTTTAACAGAGGAAACATCAAAAATTTTGTTTGTTTTTTCAAAGTGTTTATAGGTACTATTTTAGTAGAATGCTTACAAATAAGCAAATATTAAACACAGAAGTACCCAGTTTGCCAATATTTTTGAAATTTCTTAACATTTATTTGGAATTTTGAACTCTTTTTAGAAGTGTGTACTTAATATCAATGATAGATTGCTTTATTTACTGAATTAAAAACTATTGTGACCGCTATTATAAAAAAATCTAGAGTATTCTTAAATTAGCATAATTAATTAAAATTAGTTAATTGTTCCTTTTGAATGCATACTATGTGTGGATTGCCTATCAATGTCACTTAAAATATCTACAGTGGTATTTTTTTAGCTCTGTTGTTCTTAACAGATAGTCCGGGGGAGATTTAACATCCACATATTTGTGAGGAATAGTTAGAATTATTTTATTAATAATCTTTCCTTCTGAAAGGTTTTAACTGGTAATTGAATTAAAGTTATTCCTAATGAACGTTTTAGCAACCTTATTTTCAATTATTTTCCGAGGGAGACTCATCTTTTTCCCCAAGTCAAGAATGGGAGATGGGCCTCACATGGTTCAATTTTCGTCTTAGTGGTAAGCAGACTTCTATTATGAAAAATTTTTGGTTAATTCCAGTCAAGCCACATGATAAAGGTCTCACTTAATTGTGAGGATAATTGTGTTGTCGAAAACTAATATTACCTGAAATCCATAAATATAAAATAGATTTCGCAACTCAAGATATCAAATTTCTCAAGATTCAAATTCCCAACTGTATTTTAAAATAGGTGTTATATTAATTCCATTTTTTTATTTTTTTTATTCCATTTAAACTTATCAGTTACCTATTGCGAATGTCGGACGCTTGACAACGTTAATTTTCTTTTCTATTCAAACACATTAGTTTTATGGTATTGGTACTAAATTTTGGTAACTTTGGGTGAGTTAAACTTTTTTTCACAACTTTTACAATTTGAAGTAGGATCTCAAATTTTCCATGATGTGGTAGAAAAAGGTCGTAATCCCTGATTTTTTTCTAGTTATGAAAAATATTGTATTTGGGATAAAAAGTAGTGTTACCTGCGATACGTAAAAAATTAACATTCTTTTGAAATTGAAAATGATACTAAATGTTCAAGATTCTTGATTTCCCTAGTCAGACGTATTATATATATATAACATACATTAACAACTTAGGATTAGGCGATTAGATGATTAGGCGTAGAATAGGTTTAGATGATTAGGCGTTCGATCTTCCAGCGAACAGCCCTGAAGAAGGCTAGAAACTCTAGCCGAAACGTTGGACATTAAAATAAGTTAATCGTACTTATTTGTGTTTTTCATTGACCGCACCCCCAACCATCTTCTCCTCATTCATACATTAACAACATTCAACAGAAACAGAGAATTTTATTACAATATTAAAAATGTCAATAATAAATATACTTTGATAGCCTATTTGTGTTTCAACAAACGAATGGTTGTTATCAAATATACACACGCCTTTCAAAGGTCAATCCCATTGGTTAGCTGAGAGGATATTTGATAAAAACAATGTTATGTCAATATCATAATACTGATAAGTTTAATAATTGATCCATAAATCTTTCCCGGAAATATTTTATGCTCTCTATTATATAGGTTCTACGTCATCCTGTTATTTTTGTAACCTTATGAAATATTTTGGATTCCTTCTTATTTAATCTCACGGTTTTGCTTCCTATTAAGGGTCATTTAAAGTTTGATGTTTTTTAATATCTACCTAACTAGTATAAGTTCTAAAACATCAAATTACCATTACCTTATACCATTTTACGCATTAAGCACTCTAATCACTACTGTGGTATTATTGTTAGTTACTTAACCGTCGACCTTAGATGGAAGTGTTTCTAATAAAGCCTATCTACTCGATCATTATATATTAGAAATAACAGAAGGATTGAATTGGTTTATCAATATGTTTTTAATAGGGATTTGTTTGAAATTAGTCATGGATATTATGAAATGATTTCTAATTTCTCTTAGAGGAATACCAATACCATGGTCTGCCATTCTCTAGTAAGAAAAAAGATTCTCAAATTCAGACTTTTTTTAATTTTTTAACGCGTTAATATATTTGTATGAGTTTTAAGTCTTTATACTTAATCAAGTAGCAACTGTTGAAAATTTAAAATTTTCTTTTTTTTTTTTTTTTTTTAAAAAGCACAAAAAAGAATGAAATCAAACCTATTTTTTATTAGAATTTTTTCATAACCTTAAAATTTATTCATTTATTAGATATATTTGGCATTATTATTAAAAGTCATAATAAAATTTTCTTTCTAATTTAAAATAGTTTTAACCCTTCATTTTTCACCAAAAAAATTGAAGTTCTAATAAAAATTTTTTCCTGCTGAGGTTTCAATATTGAGATAATTTTTAAAAATTTATTTTGTTGAATGGAAGGATTTTTTTTTTAATATGTTCTTTTTAACAGGCTTTTGTAACATGCTTTTCTTATTATAATAGATAATTTATTTATTATACATTAATCAGGTCGAAAAAATTACAACTTGTACCATCTGTTAGTTGTTTGTTTATTTTACTGACTCATTCAATTATGTATACATAGGTGTAATTGTGTTACTAATTGCCTTTCAGAATTCAGATTGGGTTGGTTACCACGGTTTAGTTGCATTCACCTCCTTTCGAAACATTCGGCATTCCATCTAAGGTCGGCTGCTGAGGTCTTCCATCACGATAGCGAATTGGGATTTAGTCTCCAAAGAAAGTAATTTCTGTTTTGTGTCTTAACTATTCCTATATATTCCCAGGAAGCCACATTAAAAATTCACCCGCTCGAAATTTTAGCCCTGGAAATAAAGCATTTTTTGAAAATCCTCGTTGTGAGGGCATAAATGTATATTCTTTTAATTTAGGTTTACTTTATTTTTGTCGTGCGGTACATAATTAAAGATATTGAGCACCGAGTGAAAAATGAGCAAAATTTTAGGCTAAGTTATTCGCCCACCATTTTTTAAAACCAATAACATAATCTTTGTCAGCATAAAATTTCCTTTTAATTGATACAATACAAGATTTTTTTTTTATCATTTCTGAAAAACAAGTTAGCAAGATAGCGACCAAAAAATGTAATAAGGCACCCTTATTATAATATTTATTACTGTATTTCCTTTTTCTTCTATTTATACTTAATGTATGTGTTTTTTCTATTTTCTTTAATTTAGTTTGCTCATTTTCATTTAATTTTTACATTCTACCATAGTTTACTTTATATTCCATGTTATGTTATACTCTGCTTACAAAAACTGCTTTTAGTTTTTGAATATTGTCTTTAGCCTTGCAAAGTGCTTCCCTGTGTTGGCTCTTATTAAATAGTTATTGTACTATTTGAGTTGTTTTTTGACCGCACCCAGACCGATCTTCCTTTTGTTATTTATTATTATAGCTGCCTTGAATATTTTATTTCAGCTTTTTGCCACGCCCACAAGAGCGTACACTAACACTAACAACGTAACCTGTGTCTATGACATGCACTGTTGCTAGTGGATTGGGACTATAGTTAGAGTCCGAGTTTTGAACAGTAGATTGACGATATTCTTTAACGAATCGAAGAAATTGGTATGCCCTTTTTTTCCTATCTTCTAATTTTATTTACTGCAAAAGACGATCTATATAAAGAAC